>NW_027168716.1:200000-237500 GCF_036898095.1 Palaemon carinicauda
AGAAGTTAGATTGTGTGGGTTTTATGTATGATAGCGGCCACCTGTATGTATTATCACCCCCTGTTAGGTAAGTAGGTAAGGACACGTCTTGTAGGTTAGGTTGATGTCCATTTTTAATCAACGCATGAGGAACTGGCCGCTGATGTACAAAGGCTCCAATTGTGTTCCTGACTTGTCATTCTACAAAGGCTCCCATCGGTTGTTGGGACGAAGCCTCATAACCTTGTTACGTAAACTGATTTAGGATGTCGTGTTTGTACTTAGTTGTCGCTTTTATAAGTAGGTGAGGGAAGATTTGCTAAAGCTGAAGGATATATTATAGGTTCCTTTGTATGTCAGCAGCCAGTTCCTCCTGCTTGCAAAATAATTTGGACACCAACTAACTTAGATATAGGGGGTGGCCCCCTTACACTGCCGTCTTCATTCATACACCCTGTTTTATGTTTATATCCAGCAATTCCAATATTTTTGGTTGATTACTTGATTGATTTACTTAACATGAAAGATTTTTTTGTTGTGTAGAACCTTAGGTATTTATACTATCATAAAGTTTTATCCAATCTTAATTTTAAGTCCATGGTATAACTCAAGTCTTGGGCTGCTAATTGGAAAAGTAGAACCTACAGTTATTATTATTATTATTAATTGCTAAACTACAACCTGAGTTGAAAAAGCAGGATGCTATAAGCCTGGGGGCTCCAACAAGGAAAATAGCCCAGTGAGGAAAGCTTATCATTTAATAATAATAATAAATAGAATATTTTAAGAACAGTAACAACAAAAATATCTCCTATATAAGCTATGTAAACTTTATAAAACAAGAGGAAGAGAAATAAGAAAGAATAGTGTGCCTGAGTGTATCCTCAAGTAAGAGAACTCCAACCCAAGACAGTGGAAGACTTATGGCACAGGGGCTATGGCACAACCCAAGGCCATAGAACAATGGTTGATGTTGATTTCTTATTTGAAAACTTTAGAAAAAAAATATTTTGTTTGTTTATTTTCACATGATCTGTTGAGAATATTTGTTTATGCCATCTTTCTTCCCATTTTGAATAATGAACAGCTCACAAATTGAGGCGGATTGGTAAGGGTAGTCACCCTCAAATAGTCAAATATTCTTTGTTACAGTAGGACCAAAAGGGTTCAAGTTTTATTGGTTTGGGCAAATTGTATAAGTATTTTGCGTGATAATTAGTTCCTAGATATTAACTATAATGCTCTTCGAGTTACTCAAGGTTACAGGTGTCTGGTTTCAGTTTCATCAAAAATAGATGCTCGGTAGGACAAGCCCAAACCCCCTAAACTGTGGTGCCCAACCACAGCAGTGGCCTCCCCAGTAAACAGCTTAAACTCACGGTCTGGGGCGGGTATTGATCTCTTGCCATGCGAATGCTAGGCAAACACGCTACCACTGAACTAGCAAGGCAACACCCTCTTGTCACTTTTATTGAACCCTTATTGCCTGATGTCCGATACTCTTGTTGTGAGATATTTGGTCCTACAAAAATACATAGCATTGTCCGATAATAGGAGTAAGACTGGCAAAGTTATACTGTAATGGCCACTAACCCTTTTACCCCCAAAGGACGTACTGGTACGTTTCACCAAAGCCATCCCTTTACCCCCATGGACGTACCGGTACGTCCTTGTAAAAAAATGGTATAAAATTTTTTTTTTCATATTTTTTCTTTTTTTTTCTTTTTTTTTTTAGAAAATTCAGGCATTTTCCAAGAGAATGAGACCAACCTGACCTCTCTATGACAAAAATTAAGGCTGTTAGAGCAATTTAAAAAAAATATATTGCAAAATGTGCTGGGGAAAAAATAACTCCTTGGGGGTTAAGGGCTGGAAATTTCCAAATAGACTGGGGGTAAAAGGGTTATGATTTATTACGGTAGAACATAGTGACCTGGGAAAATTTTGTGTACGCTTCATTCACGCTCCTCATTACATAGTATAGTTTTTGTAGTACAATAGCATAGGTAAAATTATATTAAGTTTTAAACATGAAACTTACTACGGTATGTTGGGACGAATCAACTGTGGTACAAATTGCCTTGGTACGATACAAGGTGGGTCGAAACTCCCCTACTCCAAAACAACTGTACCTCTGCACTGAAGGGAGAGAATTTGATTCGTGGTGCGGTGAAAGAAACCAGCTATTGGTCTCCTTGCTTTTACGATTGATGCGTGCGTAGGACAGAGATCTATCGCTGGAGCCGGTCTTTCCGCTAGTCTTGGCTTTGGCAAATTGTTTGCATGTCCTCACTAGTCGTAGCTACTGTACTTGGTTAGTTTTCAGCGGTCGTTCCATCTTGGCCAAAGTTGTACTGTACTGTACTCGCATTCAAGAACTCTGGTTTGTACAGTTATGAAATAACAAATTGTCGTCAGCGGCTTCGTAAAGTTTCAGATGTGAGAAATACAAAGCGAGGCTCAGAATACCAAATGTCTTGGGTTGATTTTTTCCGTGTGCTTTAATGTTAGATCAATTTTCAATTATTTTACCATTTCTTATATATTGTTTTTGAGCTAGTTTTTGTATCAACAGGAGACTGTGTGTGTGTGTACATGAGTTATAATTCCATGCTTTGTGTTTCTTCTATTTATTTGCTTAATGTCTCTCTCTCTTCTTCTATTTATTTGCTTAATGTCTCTCTCTCTCTCTCTCTCTCTCTACATTTATTAATTTATATACTTTTCCAGACTGACCCCGAGGGCAGCACTGCCGTTGCGAATACCAGCACAGTCTCCGAGGATGGGGGAGGCGGAGGCGGGGCCTCAGCAGACGTCGAGCACGACCCTTACTTCGAGCCGGTCGTTTCCCTGCCGGAAATTCAGGTCAAGACAAACGAGGAAGAGGAGGACGAGATGGTGAAGCTGTGAGCAATTACATTCAGGTTTTTTTTGTCTTTTCAGAATGACAACTTTAATTACATGTACAAAGAAGTCATTACATAATTGAAGACATGCTGTGTGAAACTCACACACATGAAGATGCTACATAAGTTTATGTTAAGAGTTTTGACACTTAATTTTCTTTTGAATGACTTCAATAGATTGATTTTCCATTCGTAAACTAATACAAACATTTTATCTTTAATATGAGTATGCTTTGAGAGAAGTTGGATTCCTGTATTAAGATGTAACGATGTGTCGTTAACTTCCACTTTTATTTTCGGTGCCCGGATAGTTCATTTTGACTTTCAACATCCTTACGTGGCTGTTTTAATCATTTGCTGTTTCCTTTAGACAAATGTATTGGCTGTTGGTCGTGTCCAAGGGATGTTCAGAAGGAAGGATTTGCTGCCGTTTCCTGGAAACTGTAGCGGAGTGACGGCGGCACTCCTGTTTGCTGTTTTATTGCCTCCCCATAGTGGCTTTATGATGTCGACTTTATTTCTAAGGAGGTTGGCATTCATTAGACAATGGTGTGCTTCGTCAGAAGAGGAAGGAAGTTTGGCCGCTTAGGATTGTGAAGCGGAAGGGTTCGGCCTCCCTTCTCACCTTGGGTACCTTCCCAATGAGAAATGTGTCTTCTATGATAATGGTCTTAAGTACGCAAGTCAGGACTAAGAAGTAGGATCGACTGGCCCTTCTCCTTCCTGGTGTGCAGCAGCAGTCGCTCTATTATGCACTTGATTGCTAAATGCTACACGGTGGAGCATTCTCAACAAACCAATGTTAGTGTTGTTTTGTACTTTTGTGCTTTCATACCACCTCCTCTCACCCATGATCTTTTCATAATTTGACTAACCTGATGGAGGAGAGACAGTCAGAGTCATTCCCTTCTCTTTTGTATTTCATTTTTGGGTTGAATTAAACTTCCTCTGGGGATCTTTAATTTATGATCTTTTTCATTCTATATCACTGACTTGGATGCACCTTCGTTCAGTTAGTTGTTTGCGCGTGTTTCGCAAGATTTCTCATCATTTGGACCAATCTCTGCATTGAGGTGTCCCCAGTCTCGTTTCAGGGAATATTCTACTGAAATTCCAGTTGAATAAAGCTTTGGTAGCTATAGGTTGTTCCTCCTCAACTGTCAGCGAGTCCCTGATAGTGACCTAGTCTAATACCTCCCTTGTCGTCTTCATAACTAGGTCGTTAAGAGGTTATCAATAATACTCGCTTTCACACCAGGACAGGATCATAGTGTTTTGACATTTCCCTGGGATACATACACATACATATACCAATCACTTGCCCCAATTTTGAGGGGTAGCCGAGATCAACAAATGAAACAAAAACAAAAGGGGACCTCTACTCTCTACGTTCCTCCCAGCCTAACAAGGGACTCAACCGAGTTCAGCTGGTACTGCTAGGGTGTCACAGCCCCTTACCCTCCCACATTATCCACCACAGATGAAGCTTCATAATGCTGAATCCCCTACTGCTGCTACCTCCGCGGTCATCTAAGGCATCGGAGGCAGCAGCAGGGCCTACCGGAACTGCGTCACAATCGCTCGCCATTCATTCCTATTTCTAGCACGCACTCTAGCCTCTCTCACATCTATCCTCCTATCACCCAGAGCTTCCTTCACTCCATCCATCCACCCAAACCTTGGCCTTCCTCTCGTACTTCTCCCATCAACTCTTGCATTCATCACCTTCTTTAGCAGACAGCCATTTTCCATTCTCTCAACATGGCCAAACCACCTCAACACATTCATATCCACTCTAGCTGCTAACTCATTTCTTACACCCGTTCTGACCCTCACCACTTCGTTCCTAACCCTATCTACTCGAGATACAACAGCCATACTCCTTAGACCCTTCATCTCAAACACATTCAATTTCTGTCTCTCCATCACTTTCATTCCCCACAACTCCGATCCATACATCACACTTGGTACAATCACTTTCTCATATAGAACTCTCTTTACATTCATGCCCAACTCTCTATTTTTTACTACTCCCTTAACTGCCCCCAACACTTTGCAACCTTCATTCCTCTCTGACGTACATCTGCTTCCACTCCACCATTTGCTGCAACAACAGACCTCAAATACTTAAACTGATCCACCTCCTCAAGTAACTCTCCATTCAACATGACATTCAACCTTGCACCACCTTCCCTTCTCGTACATCTCATAACCTCACTCTTACCCACATTAACTCTCAACTTCCTTCTCTCACACACTCTTCCAAATTCTGTCACTAATCGTCCAAGCTTCTCTTCTGTGTCTGCAACCAGTACAGTATCATCCGCAAACAACAACTGATTTACCTCCCATTCATGGTCATTCTCGTCTACCAGTTTTAATCCTCGTCCAAGCACTCGAGCATTCACCTCTCTCACCACTCCATCAACATACAAGTTAAACAACCACGGCGACATCACACATCCCTGTCTCAGCCCCACTCTCACCGGAAACCAACCACTCACTTCATTTCCTATCCTAACACATGCTTTACTACCTTTGTAGAAACTTTTCACTGCTTGCAACAACCTTCCACCAACTCCATATAACCTCATCACATTCCACATTGCTTCCCTATCAACTCTATCATACACTTTCTCCAGATCCATAAATGCAACATACACCTCCTTACCTTTTGCTAAATATTTCTCGCATATCTGCCTAACTGTAAAAATCTGATTCATACAACCCCTACCTCTTCTAAAACCACCCTGTATTTCTAAGATTGCATTCTCTGTTTTATCCTTAATCCTATTAATCATTACTCTACCATACACTTTTCCAACTACACTCAACAAACTAATACCTCTTGAATTACAACACTCATGCACATCTCCCTTACCCTTATATAGTGGTACAATACATGCACAAACCCAATCTACTGGTACCATTGACAACACAAAACATATATTAAACAATCTCACCAACCATTCAAGTACAGTCACACCCCCCTCCTTCAACATCTCAGCTCTCACACCATCCATACCAGATGCTTTTCCTACTCTCGTTTCATCTAGTGCTCTCCTCACTTCCTCTATTGTAATCTCTCTCATTCTCATCTCCCATCACTGGCACCTCAACACCTGCAACAGAATTATATCTGCCTCCCTATTATCCTTAACATTCAGTCAACTTTCAAAATATTCTGCCCATCTTTTCCTTGCCTCCTCTCCTTTTAACAACCTTCTATTTCCATCTTTCACTTTCTCTTCAGTTCTTGAGCCAGCCTTCCTTACTCTCTTCACTTCTTTCCAAAACTACTTCTTATTCTCTTCATATGAATGACCCAATGCCTGACCCCACCTCAGGTCAGCTGCCCTCTTTGCCTCACGTACCTTGCGCTTTACTTCCACATTTTTCTCTTTATATTTTTCATACTTTTCTATACTATTACTCTGCAGCCATTCTTCAAAAGCCCTCTTTTTCTCTTCTACTTTGACCTTCATTCCTTCATTCCACCATTCACTGCCCTTCCTCATGCTGCCTCCAACAACCTTCTTTCCACACACATCACTTGCAATTCCAACAAAATTTTCTTTTACTAACTTCCACTCCTCCTCTAAATTGCCAGTTTCTCTTACTTTCACTTGGTCATATATCATTTTCAACCTTTCCTGATATTTACTTTTTATCCCCGGTTTTATTAGCTCTTCAACCCTCAATAGCTCCCTTTTTACATCCACCTACTCTATTCCCCCACTCTTTTGCTACAACTAATTTTCCTTCCACCAAAAAAGGATCAGACATACCGTTAGCCATACCCCTAAACACATGCACGTCTTTCAATCTTCCAAACGTTCTTTTAGTTATCAACACACAATCCATTAACGCCCTTTCTACTACTCTTCCATTTGCCACTCTTACCCATGTATACTTATTTTTATCTTTCTTTTTGAAAAAGCTATTACTTATCACCATCTCTCGCTCAACACACATATCTACCAGTCTCTCACCACTCTCATTTTCACCTGGTACGCCATACTTCCCAGCGACACCTCCTACCTCTCCAGCGCCCACTCTTAGCATTTAAGTCACCCATGATAACTACATAATTCCTTCTACACACCTAGTTAATTCATTCCAGAACTCATTCCGCTCTTCTTCACACCTAGTTAATTCATTCCAGAACTCATTCCGCTCTTCTTCACTTTTCTCACTACCTGGCCCATACGCACTGACAAACGCCCAACATTCCCTACCCAACCTAACCCTTACCCACATTAACCTAGATGATATCTCCTTCCATTCCACTACTTTACCTGTCATTCATTCACTCAGCAATAAAGCTACACCCTCTCTCGCTCTTCCCCTTTCAATCCCAGAATCTCAACCAGACATTTCACCAAACATCACTTCACCCTTTCCTTTTATCTTCGTGTCACACAAGGCCAATACATTCATCCTTCTATTCCTAAACATACTTCCAGTTTCACATCTTTTACTCTCTATCGTACTACATCCACGCACATTCAAACACCCCGGGATAGTATACATTTTTCCTCCGGGGGAGGGGTCTCCCCCATTAAAAGATGATGATCTGTGTTCGTTTAGGAAGAACAAACGAGAAATGTTTCAAGATGTTTTTTCCCTTAGGATACAAACCCGAATATGTCAAGTTAAACTTCCTTAGTAAACTTTCCAAGTGAGGTTTGCAAACCTCTCGGTAATGTTAACGAACGACGATACTTCTGTTCGTGACTTGGGTCAACGAGTAGTGGTCTTTTCACGGACCATTGACGAGAGCTGGTGCACTCTTAGGAAGAAAGCAAGGCAGTAGAGGTGTCTCCAAGGGTCATCCAGGCGCCAGAACTGTTAGGAAAACACACACTGGGTATAAAGGGTCAGTCGTCATTTCTTCTTTCAGTGGGAGCTCGGTGACCTTTCTGGCGGTGGGGGTCTTCTCCTATTAAAAGACTGATTTGTATAGTTAGGAAAAATACAAATGATTTTGACTTTTGAATTTGATGTCTTTCTTCTTGCTCTGCTAATTATATTTGTAAAGAAATACCTTTCAATAAATCATAAAACTCAAATGAATATAAACTGGTTTTCAATGTTATCTTAATTTAATAATGTTTGAACTTTTCTGTTATCAATTCTAGATGCAATTTTATGAATAGTACTTACCTGGCAGTTATATATATAGCCGAGTCTCCGACTTCGGCAGAATTTAATCGAAAATCGCGGCAACCGCCTTGTGGTGGTTGTGTGGTTAGATGGTTAACAACCTTTACAGGGTAGTACTTGGAATCATTCCCGTTTTCTGGGACGAATGATCCTAGTGGCTCCACTCTGGGCTGCGAGGGAATGGTTCACCGAAGTGGTAGGGTTGCTGATGGATGTTCCAAGAAGACTCCCGGCAAGTCCAGATCTTCTCAGACAACCCCACTTGGAGAGATTTCATCAAAACCCCCTCGCTCTCAATCTGACTGCCTTCAGACTGTCGAGAAGCTCGTTAGATCTCGAGGCTTTTCGGCACAAGCGGCGAAAGCTATTGCCAGAGCAAGGAGGATCTCTTCACAAAGAGTCTACCTGTCAAAGTGGGAGACCTTTAGAGCTTGGTACAGGAGACACAAGGTTTCCTCGTCCTCTACCTCTCTAAGCCAGATTGCAGACTTTCTTTTGTACCTTAGGCAGGATGCTAAGCTGGCTGTATCTGCCATCAAAGGATACAGGAGCATGCTCTCAACCGTCTTTAGGCATAGAGGCTTAGAGTTATCTCAGAATAAGGACTTGCAGGACCTCATTAGGTCTTTTGAGACAATGAAGCAGGTGCAGTTAAGACCCCCTTCTTGGAACCTGGATGTGGTGTTTTAAGTTTTTGTGCTCCAAGAAGTTTGAGCCTATCTCGCAAGCCTCTCTGCGAGATGTGACTAAAAAAACCCTCTTCCTTTTGACTCTAGCGACTGCCAGGAAGATCAGCGAGGTCCAGGCAATCGAGAAGCGTGTAGGCTTCACCCAAAATGGAGCGGTTTGTGCCTTGAGGTTCGACTTTCTCGCCAAGACTGAGAACCCTTCGAAACCCTGGCCCAGGACTTTTGAAGTCCCTAACCTCACAAATCTAGTGGGTCAGGAACAGGAAAGCCTCCTCTGCCCGGTTAGGGCTATCAAGGCTTATTTGGCCCACACTAAGAACGTGAGGGGTGCTTCCAACTCCTTATGGTGTTCGGTGAAGGATCCTCAAAAACCCCTGTCAAAGAACGCTTTGTCCTTTTTCCTGAGGGAAACTATTAGGGAAGCCCACCTCTTTTGTGAGGAAGAAAACTTGGCCCTGTTAAAAGTACGGGCTCACGAAGTAAGAGCCATTGCTGCCTCACTGGCATACCGGAAAAATATGTCAGTTAGGCAGATCATGGACGAAACGTTCTGGAGGAGCAACTCTGTCTTCGCTTCTCATTACCTCAGAGAGGTAAGAGTGGACTATGACAAGTGTTATACCTCGGGCCCGTACGTAGCTGCGGCTTCTGTATTAGGCAAAGGAGTGACTACCCCCACTCAACCTTAGTTTATGTACTTGTATATGGGTTTGTGCTTTTCATGGTTGTCTGAGGTCCTCGTCTTGTGGTACGGTTCCCTCAGTCCAGATAGATAGCTTATATCTATTTCTGCAAGATTAGATGGTTAGTTTTAGTAAGGTTGCAATTCTTTTTTATTTTATGGGGCGAAGGTAGTTTCTGAAGTCTAGTCAAGTTGTTGGTCCTACCCCTTTGACAGACTCGATTGAGTTGTTTGCAGCGTAGCAGGTCTACTCCTGGCTGAACACTCCTAAGGGAAAGCGACTCTAGAGGCAGTTACCTTTGAAGTCAGCTACCTGAGCAGGTAAGGAATCAAGGTGTTTTTGTTCTCCTACAACTCTTGTTGTTTCCCCAACTATGTTTTTTCTGTCTGTTTCCCTCCTCCAAATGTGTGAATCAGCTATATATATATATATAACTGCCAGGTAAGTACTATTCATAAAAATGGAGTTTTTATGATAAAATAAAGTTTTATGAATACTTACCTGGCAGTTATATATATATATATTTTAAAGCTCACCCACCTCCCCTCAGGAGACAGGTCGGGCAAAGATAATCTGAGGAACAGAAAACGGGAATGATTCCAAGTACCACCCTGTAAGGGTTGTTAACCATCTAACCACACAACCACCACAAGGCGGTTGCCGCGATTTTCGATTAAATTCTGCCGCAGTCAGAGACTCAGCTATATATATATATATATATATATATATATATATATATATATATATATATATATATATATATATATATATATATATATATATATATACTGCCAGGTAAGTATTCATAAAACTTTGTTTTATCATAAAAACTCCATTTTTAACAACTGCAACTATCAATTGTTTTCATTTTGGTTTTGTTAGCGGTTTTAAAGGTCCCGACGGTGTCACGATGATGCTCGCATGTAGTTAGTTAACAGGGTATTGTTTATATGATTTCGCTCGCTATCACATAATCCTTGAAGAAAAGAACCAGAGTTCTATGCACTCTCGACTAGTTTCCTATTAAAATGCGTATCGAATGACAGACGAATCAGCTGTTGACCCTGACGATCCACAGCCATCTTTATACCTGATGTATACAAAGATATTGAATGTAAATATTGGTAAATGTACTATTGTCAAATCATTTGAATAGCCTAATTTGTTATTACATACATACATATACCAAGGCACTTGCCCCAATTTTGGGGGGTAGCCGACATCAACAAATGAAACGAAAACAAAAAGGGGACCTCTACTCTCTACGTTCCTCCCAGCCTTTTGTTATTTAACCTTGAAAATGTTTCTATTTTGTACTATCTTAGAGCAAACCACATTCACAAATAAAAAGCCGCTATGTACTGTCAACATTGACATGTATTGGTGCACATTTATTCGTAAAATTAGATGACTTTTTTTCGGTACCAAATTAAAAACTAGAATTCATTTTGCTCGTAAGCTAAGATAGATTCTTTTTAACCCTATATTCAAAATAACAAAATCATTTGCGGTTTAGCCCAGTGACGAGTAAGTTGGGCTCGAACCGCTTTTCAACTTGTCGCCTCTCGTGGAAGCAATGACCGACGTAAGGCGAGGAACGCCTGTACACGAAGAAGACTACTCGAACCAAATACTGAGAAAGCTCTTGTCATTGGAAAAATAAAGCATTAGTATTGCATTGGAGTGCCTCATCGATTCATGGCAATTCTGACCCTGTATAAAATAAGTAGAAACCTCCTCCATTAAAGAAACGTATTCAAACAATGTTAGAACTGAATATTGATTTCCAATGTTATAAGTTAGTCATGGGTTATTTGATCTTGCTAATACATTGAGGATCTTGATGTCATTTAGATCATTTATAATGAATGTAAAGAGAGTTCTATATGAGAAAGTGATTGTACCAACTGTGATGTATGGATCGGAGTTGTGGGGAATGAAAGTGATGGAGAGACAGAAATTGAATGTGTTTGAGATGAAGTGTCTAAGGAGTATGGCTGGTGTATCTCGAGTAGATAGAGTTAGGAACGAAGTGGTGAGGGAGAGAACGGGTGTAAGAAATGAGTTAGCAGCTAGAGTGGATATGAATGTGTTGAGGTGGTTTGGCCATGTTGAGAGAATGGAAAATGGCTGTCTGCTAAAGAAGGTGATGAATGCAAGAGTTGATGGGAGAAGTACAAGAGGAAGGCCAAGGTTTGGGTGGATGGATGGTGTGAAGAAAGCTCTGGGTGATAGGAGGATAGATGTGAGAGAGGCAAGAGAGCGTGCTAGAAATAGGAATGAATGGCGAGCGATTGTGACGCAGTTCCGGTAGGCCCTGCTGCTTCCTCCGGTGCCTTAGATGACCGCGGAGGTAGCAGCAGTAGGGGACTCGGCTGTATGAAGCTTCATCTGTGGTGGAAATGTGGGAGGTTGGGCTGTGGCACCCTAGCAGTACCAGCTGAACTCGGCTGAGTCCCTGGTTAGGCTGGAGGAACGTAGAGAGTAGAGGTCCCCTTTTTTGTTTTGTTTCTTGTTGATGTCGGCTATCCCCCAAAATTGGGGGAAGTGCCTTGGTATATGGATGGATGGATAATGATTGTACTGTATTCATAAGAGATCTTATTCAGCCTGTGGATGTACAACTTATCTTTGCTTCGACAGACGGTGCAAGCTGTTCCGTTACAACACACTGGAGACCCCGGCGGAGTGGAAGGAGAGAGGAACCGGAGATGTCAAGATACTGAAGCACAGCAAGAAGAAGACGGTGAGTAACGTATTTCGGCTCTCCACTCATGAATGGGGGGGGGGGGGGGGCAAGGGACAGTGACTTTGCCCTGACCCTTGGTAGTAAGGTTTATATTTGAGTCAGAACAATGACATTTGTTCCGTAACCGAAATACAAACCACGCTATTTACAGAGGGTTTACCTTTTAGCGCAGCTGAAATGACGAGCCAATAGTTTTAACGAGGGTTAATTACCCCCGCGCTAGTTAGCGGGGGGTGGGGAAGGGTAGCTTGCTACCCCTCCCCCCTCCACACACCGGTGACTTGCTTCACTTCACTTTTGGCTCGGCGGTGATCAGACGTGTCTGCTCATCGTCCTCGTGACAGCCTTTAATTTTCTGCTTTTTCTTTTCAGCGTGTGTGTTGGTTGGAAGTTGACCTTCATTATTTTTTGTTTTTCTCTTTGCAATGCGTACATGCCCTGGAGTTGCCGGCCGTCCTTGTGGGACTTTCATGTCGGACGTAACGACGGATCCGCACACCCTCTGCCCTCAATGTCGGGGCCGACGGTGTGACCAGGAGAACATGTGCCGTGAGTGCAGGGAGTGATCTGCCTCCCAGTGGGAGAGGTTTGGCCGTCGGCGTAAGAAGAAGTCCAAGAGAAACCGTTCTCCTCCGTGGGTAGCCTTGAAGGAGGAAGGTTCTCGGGACTCTTCTTCCGCCGCCCAAACCTCCTCCGAAGCTCCCGCTCGTCCGCCTCCTAAGGAGAGTCGGCCGAGTGGGAGCGCAGGCCCTTGTTCTGTTTCCCGACCTTCGGTGGGGGGAGAGGGCATCGTCTCCCATATAGTCCATGAGCCTGGGGGGTTGGTCGGTACCATTTTGGGGCAGGAAATCTCATAGTGATTAACTGAAAGACCAATGTCTATAGTCTTCAAAAATGTATGATATCATTCTATATCTCTTTGCCTTCCTTGTGTTTTCAACCGTTTTTTATGTATGACATTTGATTTTTCCCGGCGTGACTTACAGGTGATATTTGTCTCCTGCGAGCTAGTCCATTAATATTATTAGGACTTATTATTTACCAAAATAAAGGCCAAGTAAAGGACTTCAAAAGAATCTATCACATATTTTAATATTTTGTACACAGTGTTAGTTAGGAGCATATCTATGTTGAAATTAATGATTTTTTTTTTCAATGTAACTGGTAAATTTTCCGTATAGAAATAATATCATGTCTGGTATTTGTGATTCAACTTAACATTCATATTCAGTGTTTCAAGGGCTTTCTTTTGATACCAATATGTGATCCATAGCTATTATATTAACCCTTTCACCCCCAAAGGACGTACCGGTACGTTCTTGCAAAACACTGTTAATTACATATTTTACATATTTTTTGATAATTTTTTGAGAAACTTCAGGCATTTTCCAAAAGAATGAGACCAACCTGACCTCTCTAGGACAAAAATTAAGCCTGTTAGAGCAATTTAAAGAAAAAATATAGCAAAATGTGCTCGAAATTTAACCTTATGGGGGGGTAAAAGGGTTAAGAAAGTTATTGGATGTTAAAATAACGACTATCACGCTCCTGAATCATTCATTTACTGTATATAACAGAAATAAAAAATAACGCATATAGTTTCTCCTCTTTTAGATTACTTATGCTGATGGCAGATGCAGCTGATAGTCCTGGAGAACAGTAGGTCTACTTTGTCAAGATGGACTCTACGAAAGACAAATGCATTATCCACATTGAAACTTATGATAATGACCCAACAACACTGGTAACACCTAAGGACTATGACTCATGGTTGGTGCTTCTTGATGCAGCCCGAGTGAGGAATCATAAACCAATTCTCCAAATTGCAGAAAGTCTACATGAGCAAGAGATGCCCAACATTGGTTACCACAGATAATGTTGAAGCCGATTTACACTAAAAAGAGATCTGAATAACTTTAAATGAAAATCAGCTGAAAATTCAGAAGACCATCCAGGTAGCAGTGGAGCAGCAAAGAGACATAAGAGAACACCATCTACATCCCGAGTATACCAGCCTGAGTGTATATTTTGTGGAAAAGATAAGTGTTTGAAAGGAACATCCACTCGTGAACATCTTATCCTGGCTAGGCAGTTAAGGGTTGATGAGAGGGAAAAACCAGATGACAAGATATTAGCAGCAACGAGTCGAGACATTGTTGCTGCAGAGGCTCATTACCACAACTCTTGCTACAGAAATTATACCCTAAAAACAAAAAAGTCTCAAGAATCTAGAACAAGCAAGAATGAGAATGAATATGAAATAGCTTACAACAATGTTGAATCTGAGGCTTATGATGACCCTTTTACATTTTTAAGAAATGAAATGTTGCCTGATAAGCTAATTGTTCCTGTAGCCACACTTGCAGTTATAATGGAGAACATCATGCATTCCAGAGGTTACAGAATGAATGAATCCACCAAGAAACGCATCAAATGGAGACTGGACTCAGAAGTTGGAGACATTATCCACATTTATAAGGATGAAGCATTAAAGTTGTTAGCAATTCCAGACAGCATTACAATGCAAGACATGGTCCTTGAAAACAAATATCTTTGAAATGAATTGAAATCCACAACCTTTGCCACCAAGAACTAGTAATAAAGATGCGGATGAAGCTGCAGAATCTGCTCGGAATAATCATTTAATCTGGATCATTCTCAGACAATCAAATATGGAAAATAAGAACATCCCAAGTTGGACAGGATTTAACATAAACATGAGAAAGGATATCTCCATCAAAGAAGACATCCTTTGCTACCTTCCCACTATAAACGCCCCTGCAACCGAGCTCACTACAGCTTTTGAAATCCTGAATCAGTCCGAGGCTATCCGAACAGAGTTGCAGCTACCAGTTATTGTCATTGTCGTAGATCAAGCCATTTTTGCAAAATTATCAGAGATTGATTGGAGACAGAGTTAAATATGCCAATGTCACAATTAGGTTGGGAGCATTTCATACCATCTGCAATGCTCTGGCTGTCCTATGCATGAGGTTTATGGATGCTGGTTTACGTGACCTATGTATAGAATCGGGTGTTGTTTCAGAAGGTTCAATTAATGGTGTTCTTGAAGGTAAAATGTACAACCGAGCTGTCAGAATTCATAAACTTGTGTATGAAGCTCTCATGAGATTGATCTGGGAACAGTTTATGTCACAATTGGACGAAGATGAACATGTGTACCTGAGAGTTCAAAATACCTTATCCCAGTTAACTAACAAAGACCTAAACCAGAACGATATTGGCAACTTGTAAGTGACTCTAGACTTTAATGACCTCAAAATAATGTGGTCACAGTTTCTTAACCATCTCCGCAAGTCGAATGGTGATCTGTCTGCCTTTTGGATGTCCTACGTTGACATGGATGAGGACATTATTCTTGGCTTGCTACGTGCATCCCGTGAAGGCAACTGGGAGCTCTATCTGCATGCCATCAGATCACTGATTCCCTGGTCATTTTCATATGACAGAACCAACTATGCCAGATACCTCCCTGTGTATTATGCCCAGATGTCAGCCCTAAGTGATACACATCCAGAAGTGTATGAAGCTTTCAGGGATGGTTGATTTTCTGTCCAGATGTCAAGCACTAATCCTTTTGACCGTCTTCCAGTAGATCAGGCACTCGAAGTTACAGTGAACAGAGACACTCAAACACCAGGAGGCACAACCAGATTTAGTATGAAGTCAGGGGCAACCAAACGCTATTGCATAACTTCTGAGCACAGAAGTGCATTCTTAGGTCAGTTAAGAGACATGGTTCACGAGAATAAATCAGATGCAGTTCATTATGATCTCCAGCACCCAAGATCTGAGAAAGATGAGGAAGCAATTTTGGCAATAGTTAGTGGAATTGAAAGCTGGGTAAACCCATTTTCCAGTCAACAGGACATGATGAGCATCTCAACAGTAAAGACTGCCACTCCAGAAGTTGCTTCAGATTTACTTAATGCTCTAGATGTTGGAGAGAAGTGTTACACCAAGTTTAAGCAAGAAAGACTAGCTTTGGATCCCCCTGTTACACAATTCTTTGATATTGTCAAGCTCAATAAACTGAAAACCTTTAGCCACATGTGCAGGAAGGAAGAAGTGAAGGCTCATACTGGAAGAGCAGTGATATTGAAGGCAGACAGGTCATTGTTTGGGAGAATCATTGTAATTGCCCAAAGTCAAAATTTTCAAATAGCAGATATATTGTCCTATCCTCTTGGACCAATGCCATGGGCATTAGCAACCCCTAAGGGTTTGCCAAGGAAGACAAACAAGGCAATCTTCGCTAAAGCATTGTACAAGGATGTCACACCAGAGGAGGAAATGCCCTTAAATTCGGCTTCTGTAATCGATGGCATGATGTTAGTACAAAAGGTGAAAGGGGATGAGAAAACTTTTGGTGACATTGCTCAAACAGTCTTTGCTATGGTAATGAAAGAGGGAGGCTCTAGTCAGAGAATTGACATTGTGTTTGATCAATACCATGAACTATCCATCAAAAACTCAGAAGTGTTAGAGGACAACAGTATGGATCAAGTCTTCAAAAGATTACACCAAATCAGCCTGTCCGTCAGTGGAGGTCCTTTCTGAATCAGAGTGTCAATAAAACTAACTTTATAACTTTTCTTGTGAATGAGTGGAAGCAGCAACATTACAGAAGCAGGCTACAGCAAAAGGTTATGTTTGTCACAGATGCTGACCAGTGCTTCAAGATAACACAACATGGAAGTGAGATGGTAACGGATCTATCGTGTACTCAAGAAGAAGCCGATGGCCGTCTTCTCTTACATGCTGTAAGCAAGGACATCCAACAGTTGTTATCAGCTCCGATGATACGGATGTGCTCATCTTGCTCGTGGCTTTCAAGAATATCATCTGTGGTCATCTGTATCTGAAATGTGGGATTAAGACACGAACAAAGATTTTATCAATTGACAAGGTTACTGCTACACTTAGTGCTGATATTTGCAAAGGACTAGTTGGAATGCATGCTTTCACAGGCTGCGATAGTGAGAGTGCATTTGCTGGCAAAGGAAAAACAAGCTCATTCAAATTAATGACCACAAATAATGAATTTGATGGAACTTGGGAGTGAATGGGACCTTTCTCAAGAACAGATGGAAAGACTTGAAGCAGTTACTTGTCTCATCTGTGCGGCCAAGACACCTTGTGTTCATGTAAATGCTCTGAGATACAATCTCTTCTGTGCAAGAAAGGTGAGATAGAAAGCCACCAAGTGCCTCCTAGCAGAGACTGCTTGAAACAACATGCACAACGTGCCAATTATCAGTCTGCTATATGGAGACGATGTCTACAGCAAAATCCTCACATTCCAAATCCTATAGGCCATGGTTGGAAGCTGGAAAAAGATGATGGAGGAGACCAGCTAGTTATTAAATGGATGGATGGACAACCTGTTCCTGAGGCTGTGCTCGATCTTTTGTCATGCAAGTGTTCTAAAAAGTGTGCCATACCAAGATGTGTATGTCTGGCTAATGGACTAAAATGCACCGACATGTGCAAATTACAAGACTGTGAAAATCGGGTGTCAGGTGGTGAGGATGATGATAATAATGATGAAACAATGATGGAAATGGAAGATTTTGAAGACTACTGAACTTAAAATACCCTATCTGGACAATAGTATTAAGTATATTGGTGGTGTAATGGTTTACATGCTTATAATGTATTACAGTATGTATATATTGGATTTAGTGTTCATAGCTTTTTTAATACAAGTATTGCAATTGGTGTTATGTAATGCACATTTAAATAATTAATTTTAGATTTTAATCTTATTTCTACAGTTGTTATATTCACATTTTATGATATGAATTTGATCTCTAACCCTGTATTCCCATTTTCAACATTTTAGTTTATGCTCATAAAAAAACAATATTTGATAGTAGTTGCTTTAAGATTCAATAACTTTCTTAATATAATAGCTATGGATCACATATTGGTATCAAAGGAAAGCTCTTGAAACAAAGAATATGAATGGTAAGTTGAATCACAAATACCAGACATGATATTTCTATAAGGAAAAATTTCCAGTTACATTGAAAAACAATCATTAATTTCAGCATAAATATGCTCCTAACTAACACTGTGTACAAGATATTAAATTATGTGATAGCTTCTTTTGAAGCCCTTTTCATGGCCTTTATTTTGGTATATAATAAGTCCTAATAATATTAATGGACTAGCTCGCAGGAGAAAAATATCACCTGTAAGTCACGCCGGAAAAAATCACATGTCATACATAAAAAACGGTTGATAACACAAGGAAGGCAAAGAGATATAGAATGCTATCATACATTTTTGAAGACTATAGACATTGGTCTTTCAGTTAATCACTATGAGATTTCCTGCCCCAAAATGGTACCAAGGGCCAAAATTTTGAGACCAGGTCATGGACTAATAGCGAGGCGGTTCCCCCTCCTCCTCCGGGGGAGGTTATTGATAATGCCTTAACCAATGATGATCTTTTACAGATTTGGTCGTCCCTGGGGCTTAAGGGCTTGCCCTCCAGGGTCGCTTTAATTGACTTTGTCTCGTTGGGGGCCGCTGTTAAGCAGTCGCCGGCGGTAGCAGAGGTAGACCCTCTGTCTATTGTCGACGTCGTGGTGACAGGCCTCTGACGTGGCTGGGCAATCTGCCGCAGGTGCTGTTGCTAATGATGGTGCTGAAGGCTCTCCTCCCCCTTCCGTACATCCTTCGAAGGGGGAGGTGAGTCCTTCGGTCTCTGCTGCTGCTCAGCTTCCTTCTGAGGGAAGTGCTTTGACGGAGATTCCCCTTCGGAGGACCGATGGTCCCGACGATCTTCCCCGAGGCCGCCTCCGCCGTAAGGCTCACCGTCCTTTTTGGGTCTTCATCCTCCGGGGGGGGGGGACTCCTCGTCAGCCTCAACCTACAGCTCCGCCTTCCTTGAACCTCTCTGCAGACCGTTCACCATCTCCTGCCAGACCTTCGCCTTCTGGAGAACTCGTCACCCGATGGGCAACGGTCCCTTAGGCCCCTTCGGGGCTAAGGGATCCTTCCCTTACTCGAGCAGTGCTAGCGCACAGGCGCTCTCCTGATCTTCAGCGCTCTCCTGCTCGTCAAGACTCTCACCTGCTCGTCTGCTCTCTCCTGATGTTCGACCTCCTCGCCAGCGCTCTCCTGCTCGTCAGCTCTCTTCTGAGCGTCAGCGCTCATTTGAGGACCATCGCCCTGCGGTCTCTGACCACCCTATAGTTCCTGCTGAGCTCCCTGCTCACCATCTGCCTGGTCCTGTGGCTACGCAACATCGTGCTGCGTGTGTGTCAAAAACACATGTTCGCCAACGCGCCAGCGATCTTCCAGTTCCTGCTCGTGAACGCGCCGCACCACCTGCCGCGCCACCTGCCGCGCCACCTGTCGCGCCACCTGTCATTTCACATGACACGCGTCGACCTTCTGCTCGCCAGTGATCACCTACGCGCCAGCGATTACCTCCTCGCCAGCGTTCACCTGCTTGCCAGCGCGCACAGGCGATCTTAGTATCGCCTATTCAACAGCGACAGCCGGCGCGCCAACGTTCTCCAACGCTCCTGAAGGAACATGGTTCGCCAGCTTCTAGCTCGCCATCACGCGATCGCCCTCCTGCGCATGCTGCTCGCCATCGCTCCCCATCTCGCGATCGCCCACCTGCGCATGCTGATCACCATCGCTCGCCATCACGCGATCGCCCTCCTGCGCATGCTGCTCGCCATCGCTCGCCATTGCACGATCGCCCTCCTGCGCATGCTGATCACCATCGCACCCCTTCACGCGGTCATTCACCTGCGCATGCTGCTCGCCATCGCTTGCCATTGAGCGGTCATTCACCTTCGCATGCTGCTCGCCAACGCGTCGACATGCCACATCGCGCCATCGCCAACCTGAGCGACTGCACTCGCCAGCTTATCATCGATCGCCTGTGGATCTACATCGTCAGCGGTCTTCCTCACCCTCGCGGCAGCGCGTTTCCTCGCCGTCGCGCCAACGCTTGCGTTCGTCGCCTCGGACACGCGTTCATTTACCTGCCCACCCTCGCGCCCAATCACCTGCGCGCCCGCGCGACCACTCGCCCGCGTGACCACTCGCCCGCGTGCCCGCGCGACCGCTCACCTGTGCGATCATCCACCTGCGCGACCATTCGCCCTCGCGCGACCATTCGCCCTCGCGCGACCATTGTTCGCGGCGAATTCCGCAGCCGGTGGTAGCAGCAGGAACGCGTGCTCCTAGACGGCACTCGGGATCACCTCCACCCAAACACAGGTTGGTAGTGCAGGACGAGGAGAGGTTAGTACACCATTCTTCCCCACCTTCTTTTCAGGCAGGTACTGTGGTGTCCACTCCAAAGGATCGCCCGATCCCTTTCCCTTTAGCGAGGATTTCGGACTCTGTGTCCTTGGAGCAACAGACTTGGTTTGGTCCTCTGGCACGAGCGTTAGTGAGGGTTATGAAACCAGCACTCGCCGGCCAGGGTAACAAACCAACGGCTGTCTCTCCTACGCTGAAGAGAAAGAGATGAGTGGACTTCGTGGTGACTTCCCCCAGGGCGAAGTTGGTTCCCAAGAGGTCGGTCGCGAAGGTCCCTTCTCCTGCACGAGTGCTCTCTCCTTCTCCCGTGGACGAGGCCTTTCCCTCCTCAGGTGAGTCCAGTGGGGCGGTAGTCTTCTCCTCGGCACCAGGGGGGGAGACTTCGCTTCATGCAGGAGAATCATCTCGTGAGGAAGGGGCCCCTCAAACCTCGTTGTTGGGATCCTGTATCCCTCCCAGGAGGGAATCCAAGGACTCCAAGACCGTCCCTAAATCCTCTGCAAGGATTCATCAGGAACCCACGACTACCCAGGGGAATGTCCACGTGTCACCCCAGGAAGAGATCCCTGGGGCAGGAGACTTAGCTGCCAGCCCTCAGGGAGGAGAACAGCAAGAATCCGAATATGCCTTCTGGCAGGTCCTAAGCCTGATAAGGCAACTTAACGGGCTTATGGATCCAGTCATCGCCCCCCGTGAAGGCAAAGACACGATTTTGGATGAAGTGTTTGACGTTCGGAAGGCCCCTAAGACCAGTGCGGCTCTGCCCTGGTCTCGGGGGCTGAAGAGTGCCAGGGCTAGGGCCAACGCTCAGCTCGCACTTCTTGCCTCCTCCAGTCGTTCCACTGCCGGGAACAAGCTCATCCCTCCTCCTCGTCTTCAGCAGAGGAGGTATTTCGAGATCCTGGGTGAGCACAACCTCGCTCTTCCTCTCCATCACTCTGTGGAGGAGCTGGCGAAGGGAGTTCCCTTGGAGAAACTCTCTGCCCGGCAGGTGTCGTTCTCGGCGGCAGAGATCCTTAGCCACGAGAAGGTCGCTAAGTGTGACATGCAGGCCACTTCGTGGCTGGACTTTTGGCTAGGATCTCTGGGCATCCTATTGCGATCGGAGGACTTGTCCAAGGAGACCAATAGGAAGGCCCTAGAGACCTTCTTGCTCTCGGGCATCCGCTCCATCGAGTTTTTGGCGCACCAGGTTACTACCCTGTGGGCCAACTCATTGTTGAAGCGTCGCGATGCTGTGTCCGAGAGATTTCATCCGAAGGTCCCCGCCGTGGATGTGTGTAGGCTCCGACATGCTTCCCTTCTGGGGGAGAACCTGTTTGAGCCTCAAGACATGGAGCGAACGGCTGAGAGGTGGAGAAAATCCAGCACGGACTCCCTCCTCCATAGGGCCCTTACAACTCGGCCCTATAAGCCCCCAGCCCCGCCACAACAGCAGCAACAGCCTTGTAAGGCTCCCAAACAGGCACCGGCAGCTAAGAAGGTGGTGTCTAAGCCCCAGCCCTTTCCAGCCAAGGTCAAGAGGGGCGGTAAGTCCTCCAGGGGAGGCAAGACTCCTAGGGGTGGCGGCCGTGGCCGCAAGCCCTAGGGGTGGCAGTCCCCCTGCATGTCCACCTGTGGGGGGATGCCTTCAGCGTTGCGTCCGCAGGTGGCAGCAACACGGGGCCGATGCTTGGACGGTCTCAGTGATCGGCCAAGGCTATCGCGTCCCGTTCACAACATCTCAACCTCCCCTGACAGCGAATCCAGTGTCGTTGAGCTCCTATGCCACGGGATCGGCAAAGGGGCTGGCCCTTCAGGCCGAAGTCGAGACCATGCTCGAGAAGGGTGCTCTCCAGGAGGTCGTGGACGGCTCCCCAGGCTTCTTCAGTCGACTCTTTCTTGTAGAGAAGGCTACTGGAGGCTGGAGACCCGTCATCGATCTCTCAGCTCTGAACAGGTTTGTCAAACAAACCCGGTTCAGCATGGAGACAGCAGACACGGTCAGACCACAAGACTTCATGTGCACACTGGATCTAAAGGACGTGTACTTCCAGATCCCAATCCATCCGTCTTCCAGGAAGTACCTGAGATTTTGCCTAGACAACAAGATCTACCAGTTCAAGGTGCTGTGTTTCGGTCTCTCCACAGCTCCTCAGGTGTTCACCAGAGTGTTCACCCTGATTTCATCTTGGGCGCACAGGAACGGAATTCGTCTCCTTCGTTACCTGGACGATTGGCTGATCCTAGCAGACTCGGAGTCGACCCTTCTTCGGCACCGAGACAGACTTCTGGATCTTTGCCAGGATCTGGGGATCGTGGTAAACCTCGAGAAGTCCTCTCTGCAGCCGTCCCAACGACTGGTTTATCTAGGCATGCTAATAGACACCAATCTCCACAAAGCCTTTCCATCAGACGACGGGATAGCAAGACTGAAGAGGGTGGCGGAACCCTTCCTCAGGCGAAAAGAACTCCCCGCCCAATCGTGGTTGCGTCTCTTAGGCCACCTATCCTCCCTGGCCCGTCTGGTTCCAAACAGCCGCCTCAGGAGGAGATCCCTTCAATGGCGGCTCAAGTCCCGGTGGAATCAAGGATCCGATTCCCCGGACATTCTGATCCCAATGGGGTCTCTGGAACAGACGGACTTGCGGTGGTGGTTGGCCGACGAGAACCTGCGGAAGGGAGTGAGTCTTCTCGTCCTCCCCCCGGAATTGACTCTGTTTTCGGACGCGTAAAAAGAAGGGTGGGGGGCGCACGTTCTGAACCAGAGGGCCTTAGGCCTTTGGTCAGAATCAGAAAAGTGCCTACACATCAACCTGCTAGAATTGAAGGCCGTCTTTCTGGCTCTTCAGCAGTTCCAACGGTCCCTGGCGGGTCACTCCGTGGTGGTGATGAGTGACAACACCACGGTAGTGGCTTATATCAACAAGCAGGGAGGTACTTTTTCGCAACAGCTATCCCATCTTGCAGTAGAGACTCTGAGGTGGACCGAAACCCACTCGATAACACTATCAGCTCGCTTCATTCCTGGCAAGAGGAATGTGCTCGCCGACAGTCTGAGCAGGGCTTCGCAGATAGTGAGTACCGAGTGGTCTTTGGATCCTCAGATAGCCAACAAAGTCCTGACTTTGTGGGGTTCCCCGACTGTGGACTTGTTCGCGACAGCCTTGAACTTCAAGCTGCCCCTGTACTGATCCCCAGTCCCGGACCCCAAGGCACTCTGGCAAGATGCTTTCCAGCAACGGTGGGACAACATCGACGTGTACGCCTTCCCACCGTTCTGTCTGATGAGAAGGGTGCTCAACAGGACCAGACTATCGGTCAACTGTTCGATGACTCTGGTAACTCCGCTATGGCATCACGCGGAATGGTTTCCAGACCTTCTGCAACTCCTGACGGAGCTCCCTAGGGAACTTCCTCCACGACACGAGCTTCTCAGACAACCCCACTCCGGCGTCCCTCACAGGGCCGTAGCCTCGCTTCGGCTTCACGCCTGGAGACTATCCAGCGTCTCCTCGCGGAGAGAGGCTTTTCGCAACAGGTTGCGGAGAGAATGTCTCGGCACCTGCGAAGGTCCTCTGATGGAGTCTACCAAGCAAAGTGGAGAGTCTTTTGTGGTTGGTGTCGTGGAAGGGGTATCTCTCCACTCGATGCCACTATTCCAGCAATAGCGGACTTCCTCGTGTATCTGCGAGAAGAAATGCGCCTTTCTGTCTCGGCAGTGAAAGGCTATCGCTCAGCCTTAAGCTTGGCCTTCAGATTGAAGGGCGTAGATATTTCTTTCATTGCTAGAACTCTCTTTACTCATACGTAGCTATGAGCTTACCTGCCCCCAGTCGGAAGTGAGACCCCCTCCTTGGAATGTGGTTCGAGTCCTCAGGTCTCTTAAGAGACCTCCCCTCGAGCCGTTACGCCAGGCCTCCGATCGCCACCTGTCTTGGAAGACGGCCTTCCTACTCGCCTTGGCTTCGGCCAAGCGAGTTAGTGAACTTCATGGTCTCTCGTACGACATCGCCCATTCAAGGGGATGGGGGGAGGTAACGTTCAGGTTCGTCCCTGACTTTGTTGCCAAGACTCAGAATCCTGCAGTGCCGGATCCTCGGTTCGACTCTTTCAGGATCGAGAGTCTCCGTTCTGTAACAAGCGACCCAGACCAACTGCTACTATGTCCAGTGAGGTGTCTGAGGCACTACTTAAAGAGAAAGGCTGCAGTCCGTCCTCATGTGCGAGCTTTGTTTGTGAGCACAGGCAGGACTAAGAGGAGGGTCACCAGGAACACCATCTCGGCTTGGATTCGAAGGGTTATCCACCATGCCCTGAATCCTGACCCTCCTCCGTCACGTCGCCCTCGGGCCCACGATGTCGGGTATTGCTACATCCCTGGCCTTCAAGAGAAACTTCTCTGTGACGCAGGTACTTCAAGCTGGGGTCTGGAAGCGTCAAACGACCTTCACAGCCCACTACCTGCAAGACGTGACCCACAGGAGCCTCGATACGTTTTCTATCGGCCCTGTGGTGGCTGCACAACAGCTGGTCTAACCTCAGGCTCCTTTTTGGACAAGTAGCAGTAGGTTGAGGGCGTTGTTACCCGGTCTTAGTCTACGTGAATGAAAGAGTATGTCTGACCCTTACTTCTTTCTTCATTCTCCCCTCTCTTGGGGAAGCAGCATCCTGGTCCTCGCATAGCTGACCTCGACCTCTGCAGGTAACCCATGCTTCTTTGTGCTCCTAGTATTAAGCTTAATACTGTTGCGTCTCCCATACCCTGACGAGGTGGTATGGGGAACGTCCTATCCTAGAATTCCTATCTGAAGGTCTCAAGGTCAACTTCATAGGACGAGTCACACTCTCCTCCTCACACTGCTTATGTAGGCACTTGTTCCTAGCGATGCTAGGAACTTGTGAGGTACAGGGGCTCCCTCTCTCTAGTGCTGCTCACTGAGGGATCGAGCCCCCGGGCAAGCCGAAGTCAGTAAGGCTGGGGACTTTCCACCCTTCCTGAAGGGTAAGTCACCCTCTGTAAATAGCGTGGTTTGTATTTCGGTTACGGAAAAAATGACAAATTCGAAGATAATTTGTATTTTTCCTAACCATACAAACCTTAGCTATTTACACATATGTGCCCGCCATCCCTGACCCCCAAGTCAAGTCCTACCTCTAAGTGAAGTGAAGCAAGTCACCGGTGTGTGGAGGGGGGAGGGGTAGCAAGCTACCCTTCCCCACCCCCCGCTAACTAGCGCGGGGGTAATTAACCCTCGTTAAAACTATTGGCTCGTCATTTCAGCTGCGCTAAAAGGTAAACCCTCTGTAAATAGCTAAGGTTTGTATGGTTAGGAAAAATACAAATTATCTTCGAATTTGTCATATTTGGAAGTGATTTGTATTCTTTATAACGAGGCCAACCTGTAGCTATTTTTTTAAAAATATGCCCTCCCATCACCTGTCCCCCAATAGATTCTGCCTTAAATAAAGTGACGATACAACACAGATTTGTATGAGGGGGATATCATAGTCCATAAATGCTATCAAAGGTGGATTTTTTTATATTCTATGCATTGGTGTACGTCTCAAAATGAAAATGTAGTCAGTGAAATTTCTACCTTTACTAAATCTTGCTTGTTTGTCTCTCAGTTTTTCATCAACCCTTTTCTCCAGTCTCTTTAGAATAAACATACTCTATATTTTTTAAACTGACGTAAGTGTAATGCCTCTGTAATTAATGCAATCATTCAGGTCTCCTTTTTTTTTCACAAACACACTTCAGGTTTTGCCTCTTCATGCCAAATTCTACCAAATAATCTTGTAAGTAGTCCGAGAGACGTTTCATTTTCAGCCAGTATCATCTCGGCAGTTATTCTATCGTATCCAGGGGCTTTCCATCTCTTCTTGCGTGCATGCATATCCATTTAGATATTAAGCAATCGTTTGTGACGGGTCGCGTGCAATCATATAGAATATATTATCTTCTTCCACCCTCAGGTCAGAGTCCTGATGAGACAGGACAAGACGTTGAAAATCCGCGCCAACCACTACATCACCCCCTTCATGGAGCTTAAGCCAAACTGCGGCAGTGACAGAGCCTGGGTCTGGTCGGTCCCTGCCGACTTCGCCGACGAGGAACCCAAGCAGGAATTGTTTGCTGTCAGATTTGCCAATGCACAAAGTAAGTCTCATTTTTGTAGGTAACTGTATAGTGTTGAAAACTAACTAAATACAAGAGGAAGGCCAAGGTTTAGGTGGATGGATGGAGTGAAGGAAGCTCTGGGTGATAGGAGGATAGATGTGAGAGAGGGGAGAGAGCGTGCTAGAAATAGGAATGAATGGCGAGCGATTGTGACGCAGTTGCGGTAGGCCCTGCTGCTGCTGCCTCCGATGATGCCTTAGATGACTGCAGAGGTAGCAGCAGCAGTAGGGGATTCAGCATTATGAAGCTTCATCTGTGGTGGATAATGTGGGAGGGTAAGGGGCTGTGGCACCCTAGCAGTACCAGCCGAAGAACTCGGTTGAGTCCCTTGTTAGGCTGGGAGGAACGTAGAGAGTAGAGGTCCCCTTTTGTTTTTGTTTCATTTGTTGATGTCGGCTACCCCCCAAAATTGGGGCAAGTGCTTTGGTATATGTATGTATGTATTTTATACAGTACTTATTCCTATCCTTTGGCAGCCGAACCTAACTGGTTATATGAATTTAATCCGTTATAGCCAAAGTCTGTAGTAACAGGGTGGTCCCTTATTGCGAGGTTATACTGTTAATATGGTTGGGTCTTACTCATTTGCATTCGAAGCTTTAGGAAAAGCTTGATCCCTTAATGGTAGACTTGAAAGTCCCTATATATTGGACATTCTATTGACAATTGAACCCATAGGTAGAAAGATTATTATCTGTAGATAAAAAGTCCCTATGGAGGGAACATAAATATTTTGACTGTGAAATCTAGGAAAAGGTTAATCTCTCTTATGTTTTGGCTTGTTCTTTTCTCTCCATCACAGATGCCAGCCTCTTCAAAGAGAAGTTTGACGAGGCGAGAGGAATCGTCACGGTCGCCGAGGTCAAGGGTCAAGAAGATTCTGAGGAGAAGAAGGAACCCAAGAACGTGTCAGCGGAAGCCAAGGAGACATCTTCCTCCACTCCATCGGGAGAAAATGCCGTCGAGTCGGTCGCCAAAGATTTGGAGAAGATGAACGTCAAAAAGGCCGATGCGGACGTCAAAGAGTGATTTAGTTTTGTACGAGCGAGCTTTGGATGGCAAAGTTTCTATCCCAGCCTGCCTCCCTCTGATTATGTTAGCTGATATTTACATTTAGAATTCTTTAAAAGCCTCCAGTGATATGTCTGTTTCTCGAATTCTTTCTGTCGAGGGAATCTCTGTCGTCGTTTGAATCTGAAAACGTACGTCCTGCTTTTTCTGTGTTGAGTCGTTGATGCATTTGATCTAAATCAGTTTGGCCAAGGTAGCATTGTAGGTATGTCTCTCTCTCTCTCTCTCTCTCTCTCTCTCTCTCTCTCTCTCTCTCTCTCTCTCTCTCTCTCTCTCTCTCAGGACTTGTCCGCTAATTGATCTAAATCAGTTTGGCCAAGGTAGCATTGTAGGTATGACTCTCTCTCTCTCTCTCTCTCTCTCTCTCTCTCTCTCTCTCTCTCTCTCTCTCTCTCTCTCTCTCTCTCTCTCTCTCTCTCTCAGGACTTGTCCGCTATCAATTTAGATGTCCCTCGCTCCGTTGTCTGTTTCCGCTACCGCAGCTGAGTGGTGCCTTAATTGGTTAGTGGGATAAATTAGGATTAGTAATGTGAAATAACATTCTTTGATTAAATGTTAATATTGATGTACTGTTTTTTTTTTATGTATATTTTTCAGACAATTAGTTCCTTTATCTTATAGTTAAAGCCATTTTCCAGTATATCCATTCATGTATTCTTCTCTCTTCTCCTCCTGTTCAAGTATTATGATTTAATTCGTTGTCTGTCAATGTGAAGAAAGAGATTACTGTACTGTATGTGCCTTTGAGAAAAGATTTCAGTTTTCATTGGATTCATTTGGGGTTTCATGTTGCTGTGGGGGGGGGGGGGGGGGGCTGCTGCTGCTGCTTCCGAGGCCTTGACTTGCTAGAACAGAGCCTAGAAGTCCTTGGAAACCAAGCAGCAGCCCCTCCCCGAGAATAAGTCTCTCCTTGGTCAAAACCATTTCTTATAATAACCTTGTTTTGATGGCCTCGAAGAAGACATTTTGAAGCAAGATGATATGAACTCTCTCTCAAGTTTGTTTGCATGTTTTGCTAGTTGTAACGTGTCCCTCTGTAAACTATACTCAATTTTTTTCAATGAGGCGCATTGGTACCCACTGGCAACTGTGTTTTTTTCAGCTGCGAAAAGTTTGCTGATCTGGTCCAACCAACCAGCGATCAGGAAACTATTCCGTGCGAAAAGGGCACCCCTGCCAGTCGGTGCAAATGTGCCTCGCTAAAAAGAATTGACTATAGTTGTTTGCAACATTAATACCAGTCTCTACTTTATTTAATAGACGGGAAAATAACGTGCAGGTTAGATGAGGCGGAGCTCTCGTCCCACGTGGACTATCACTTGGGCCTGGTTCCGAAATAACCCTATATTTCGCTGACTTTGTTCCTCCCCTAATGTTTGTTGCATCTTGCTCTGAAATAGCTTCTTGGTCAGCTGATATGAAAGTGCTAGGCTATATAGATATTATATATATATATATATCGTAGAATATATTGAACGTAGAAGATGTTTTTTTACCATGTACTGTGCTGCAGTCAGTAAGTGAGTCTTTGATCCTGATTGTCATATTGTAGGTGGTGTGGGAGACATGCCGTGAAAGCTGGGAAGGGATTGGGACCTCGGCTAGTGTGTCGAGAAGGTCCTCCGTTTCATTTTGCCTTTTGGAGGTTCACCAGGGTTCGACGCCCATTTCAGTTTCTTGTCTTTGTGTACTATCGTGTCGTTGTATTTTTCCGTGTTTGCGTCGAGGGTTCGGGGAACGGTGGAAGCGTTCTCCGCTGCAGCTGTATTGCATTGTGTGATGTTAGAAAGGAAGATTCAATTTTACAGGCTGTTGTTGGAGATAGATCTTAATGTTTTATAAAATGGAGGGGACGTGTGCTTGTTACTCAGTGCTACATTATAGTATAGCCTGGATTATTCCAGCTTGTCAGCATATACGGAATTCGGTAAGAGCCACGTTATATTAACTTTTTACTGTAGCCACTGCAAATGATTGAATTTCTCGTTTTGTGGAAAAGATATGACTTTGTCACGAATAGGTTTCTCTCGTCCATCAGTAAACGTTAATTAAACTTTGCACATGTTGTAAACGCGTTAGCCATACAGTCCAGCGTATGCCGAGGCACGAAACTCTTTGCCTAACGTATGTCGCTGCGTCCATTGCTTCTCCGGTTAGAGACCAGCCCCGTTGACCCTAGACTAGAGCAGCTCGCAATCATTCCACTTCACCTTTCGATTTAAGATGGAAATGGGAGACCGCTTCTCTGCCCCTATGTCACAAGTCCTGGGTGCCCTTTCTCTTCCCAATTTGAGACGGCTGGATTCCGTAGTTGAGATTTTAGAATGCGTCTGTTTAAGGGAGGTTGACTTGGCTAGAGAAGGGCCCGAGCGACCTACGGACAAATCCTTGCCGAGAAGGTGCGTATTATTGATGATATTGGAGTGAATCTGTTCTTTTCTGGAACTTGAAATACTGAAAATATGAAGAATAAAATAGACATGTCTGGGTTTTATTTTGTCCCTCCAAGGAAATGAATCTAAGACAATGCAATTTGAGGTTCCCTAAACCGTGACAACTTTCATTATCGTAACATCATCAATTCTACTTTATATTCAACCAAAGATTGTCCAATTTTCCCTGCATCCCCACCAACCCCTGGATTCATAGCCATCTTCCAAAACCCACTACTGTATTTAATTGCTACCATTACTACTGAATTATCCTGAACATATAAAAACTGACAACAATCCATAAAGTCAGAAGTCATCCTCTGAACATAGGACAATTTGCAGTCATAACCCTTTTACCCCCAAAGGACTTACTGGTACGTTTCACAAAAGCCATCCCTTTACCCCCATGGACGTACCGGTACGTCCTTGCAAATAAATGCTATAAATTTTTTTTTTCATATTTTTGATAATTTTTTTGAGAAAATTCAGGCATTTTCCAAGAGAATGAGACCAACCTGACCTCTCTATGACAAAAATTAAGGCTGTTAGAGCAATTTAAAAGAAATGTGTTGGGAAAAAAATAACCCCCTGGGGTTAAGGGTTGGAAATTTCCAAATAGCCTCGGGGTGAAAGGGTTAGACTTGGATTATGAAGGAAGATCTTACTGCCTAAAGAATTGTGTGTTTATTCCTACGCGGATGCAAACATCCGAGTCATTTAATCCTAATGTTGATTTTCCACGAGCAGACGACAAAAAAGAAAGAGCTGGTTCCAGTTATGGCTGTAAAAGGTTACCTGGCAACTCCACCACTGCTGAATGATGACTTGCCAAATAAAATAAGTCCTTATAGCTCTACCGTTAGTCTGCTCTTGTGGCCTGATGGGTAACGTCTCTGCCTGGGGTTTGCCAGTCGAGGGTTTGATGCATAAACTCTATTAAGACAGCATCTGGGACATTTATATCGCTTCCAGATGAATAAAATGGATGCAAAAACTCTATTGAGACAGCATCTGGGACATTTAAATCGCTTCTAGATGAATGAAATGGATGCAAAAACTCTATTGAGACAGCATATGGGACATTTAAATCGCTTCCAGATGAATAAAATGAATGCAAAAACTCTGTTGAGACAGCATCTGGGACATTTAAATCCCGTCCAGATGAATAAAATGAATGCAAAAACTCTATTGAGACAGCATCTGGGACATTTAAATCGCTTCCAGAGGAATAAAATGAATGCTAAACCTCTATTGAGACAGCATCTGAGACATTTAAATCGCTTCCAGTTGAATAAAATGAATGCAAAAACTCTATTGAGACAGCATCTGGGACATTTAAATCGCTTCCAGATGAATAAAATAGATGCAAAAACTCTATTGAGACAGCATCTGAGACATTTAAATCCCTTCCAGATGAATAAAATGAATGCAAAAAAACTATTGAGACAACATCTGGGACATTTAAATCCATTCCAGATGAATAAAAAGAATGCAAAAACTCTATTGAGACAGCGTCTGGGACATTTAAATCGCTTCCATATGAATAAAATGGATGCAAAAACTCTGTTGAGACAGCATCTGGGACATTTAAATCGCTTCCATATGAATAAAATGAATGCAAAAACTCTGTTGAGACAGCATCAGGGACATTTAAATCGCTTCCAGATGAATAAAATGAATGCAAAAACTCTATTGAGACAACATCTGGGACATTTAAATCGCTTCCATATGAATAAAATGGATGCAAAAACTCTGTTGAGACAGCATCTGGGACATTTAAATCGCTTCCATATGAATAAAATGAATGCAAATACTCTATTGAGACAACATCAGGGACATTTAAATCGCTTCCAGATGAATAAAATGGATGCAAAAACTCTATTGAGACAGCATCTGGGACATTTAAATCGCTTCCATATGAATAAAATGGATGCAAAAACTCTGTTGAGACAGCATCTGGGAAATTTAAATCGCTTCCATATGAATAAAATGGATGCAAAAACTCTGTTGAGACAGCATCTGGGACATTTAAATCGCTTCCATATGAATAAAATGAATGCAAAAACTCTGTTGAGACAGAATCTGGGACATTTAAATCGCTTCCATATGAATAAAATGAATGCAAAAACTCTGTTGAGACAGCATCAGGGACATTTAAATCGCTTCCAGATGAATAAAATGGATGCAAAAACTCTGTTGAGACAGCATCTGGGACATTTAAATCGCTTCCATATGAATAAAATGAATGCAAAAACTCTGTTGAGACAGCATCTGGGACATTTAAATCGCTTCCATATGAATAAAATGGATGCAAAAACTCTGTTGAGACAGCATCTGGGACATTTAAATCGCTTCCATATGAATAAAATGAATGCAAAAACTCTGTTGAGACAGCATCAGGGACATTTAAATCGCTTCCATATGAATAAAATGGATGCAAAAACTCTGTTGAGACAGCATCTGGGACATTTAAATCGCTTCCATATGAATAAAATGAATGCAAAAACTCTGTTGAGACAGCATCAGGGACATTTAAATCGCTTCCAGATGAATAAAATGGATGCAAAAACTATTGAGACAGCATCTGGGACATTTAAATCGCTTCCATATGAATAAAATGGATGCAAAAACTCTGTTGAGACAGCATCTGGGACATTTAAATCGCTTCCATATGAATAAAATGAATGCAAAAACTCTGTTGAGACAGCATCAGGGACATTTAAATCGCTTCCAGATGAATAAAATGGATGCAAAAACTCTGTTGAGACAGCATCAGGGACATTTAAATCGCTTCCATATGAATAAAATGGATGCAAAAACTCTGTTGAGACAGCATCTGGGACATTTAAATCGCTTCCATATGAATAAAATGAATGCAAAAACTCTGTTGAGACAGCATCTGGGACATTTAAATCGCTTCCATATGAATAAAATGGATGCAAAAACTCTGTTGAGACAGCATCTGGGACATTTAAATCGCTTCCATATGAATAAAATGAATGCAAAAACTCTGTTGAGACAGCATCAGGGACATTTAAATCGCTTCCAGATGAATAAAATGGATGCAAAAACTCTGTTGAGACAGCATCTGGGACATTTAAATCGCTTCCATATGAATAAAATGGATGCAAAAACTCTGTTGAGACAGCATCTGGGACATTTAAATCGCTTCCATATGAATAAAATGAATGCAAAAACTCTGTTGAGACAGCATCTGGGACATTTAAATCGCTTCCATATGAATAAAATGGATGCAAAAACTCTGTTGAGACAGCATCTGGGACATTTAAATCGCTTCCATATGAATAAAATGAATGCAAAAACTCTGTTGAGACAGCATCAGGGACATTTAAATCGCTTCCAGATGAATAAAATGGATGCAAAAACTATTGAGACAGCATCTGGGACATTTAAATCGCTTCCATATGAATAAAATGGATGCAAAAACTCTGTTGAGACAGCATCTGGGACATTTAAATCGCTTCCATATGAATAAAATGAATGCAAAAACTCTGTTGAGACAGCATCAGGGACATTTAAATCGCTTCCAGATGAATAAAATGGATGCAAAAACTCTGTTGAGACAGCATCAGGGACATTTAAATCGCTTCCATATGAATAAAATGGATGCAAAAACTCTGTTGAGACAGCATCTGGGACATTTAAATCGCTTCCATATGAATAAAATGAATGCAAATACTCTATTGAGACAGCATCAGGGACATTTAAATCGCTTCCAGATGAATAAAATTAATGCAAAAACTCTATTGAGACAGCATCTGGGACATTTAAATCGCTTCCATATGAATAAAATGAATGCAAAAACTCTATTGAGACAGCATCTGGGACATTTAAATCGCTTCCATATGAATAAAATGGATGCAAAAACTCTGTTGAGACAGCATCTGGGACATTTAAATCGCTTCCATATGAATAAAATGAATGCAAAAACTCTATTGAGACAGCATCAGGGACATTTAAATCGCTTCCAGATGAATAAAATGAATGCAAAAACTCTATTGAGACAGCATCTGGGACATTTAAATCGCTTCCAGATGAATAACATTGATGCATAAACTCTATTAAGACAGCATCTGGGACATTTATATCGCTTCCAGATGAATAAAATGGATGCAAAAACTCTATTGAGACAGCATATGGGATATTTAAATCGCTTCCAGATGAATAAAATGAATGCAAAAACTCTGTTGAGACAGCATCTGGGACATTTAAATCCCGTCCAGATCAATAAAATGAATGCAAAAACTCTATTGAGACAGCATCTTGGACATTTAAATCGCTTCCAGAGGAATAAAATGAATGCTAAACCTCTATTGAGACAGCATCTGAGACATTTAAATCGCTTCCAGTTGAATAAAATGAATGTAAAAACTCTATTGAGACAGCATCTGGGACATTTAAATCGCTTCCAGATGAATAAAATAGATGCAAAAACTCTATTGAGACAGCATATGAGACATTTAAATCCCTTCCAGATGAATAAAATGAATGCTAAATCTCTGTTGAGACAGCATCTGGGACTTTTAAATCCCTTCTAGATGAATAAAATGTATGCAAAAACTCTGTTGAGACTGCATCTGGGACATTTAATTCCCTTCCAGATGAATAAAATGAATGCAAAAATTCTGTTGAGACAGCATCTGGGACATTTAATTCCCTTCCTGATGAATGAAATGAATGCAAAAACTCTAATGAAACAGCATCTGGGACATTTGAATCCCTTTCAGATGAATAAAATGGAGGCAAAATCTCTTGAGACAGCATCTGGGACATTCGAATCCCTTCCAGATGAATAAAATTAATGCAAAAACTCTATTGAGACAGCATCTGAAACATTAAAATCGCTTCCAGATGAATAAAATGAATGCAAAAACTCTATTGAGACAGCATCTTAAACGTCAAAATCTCTTCCAGATGAATAAAATGAATGCAAAAACTCTATTGAGACAGCATCTGGGACATTTAAATCGCTTCCAGATGAATAAAATGAATGCAAAAACTCTATTGAGACAGCATCTTAAACGTCAAAATCGCTTCCAGTTGAATAAAATGAATACAAAAACTCTGTTGAGACAGCATCTGAGACATTTAAATCACTTCCAGATGAATAAAATGAATGCAAAAACTCTGTTGAGACAGCATCTGAGACATTTAAATCGCTTCCAGTTGAATAAAATGAATACAGAAACTCTATTGAGACTGCATCTTAAACGTTAAAATCGCTTCCAGATGAATAAAATGAATGCAAAAACTCTATTGAGACAGCATCTGGGACATTTAAATTACTTCCAGATGAATAACATGGATGCAAAAACTCTATTAAGACAGCATATGGGACATTTATATCGCTTCCAGATGAATAAAATGGATGCAAAAACTGTATTGAGACAGCATCTGGGACATTTAAATCGCTTCCAGATGAATGAAATGGATACAAAAACTGTATTGAGACAGCATCTGGGACATTTAAATCGCTTCCAGATGAATGAAATGGATACAAAAACTCTATTGAGACAGCATATGGGACATTTAAACCGCTTCCAGATGAATGAAATGGATACAAAAACTGTATTGAGACAGCATCTGGGACATTTAAATCGCTTCCAGATGAATGAAATGGATACAAAAACTCTATTGAGACAGCATATGGGACATTTAAATCGCTTCCAGATGAATGAAATGAATGCAAAAACTCTGTTGAGACAGCATCTGTTTTGAACATTACAGATGCATTCTGAACAATGATGTTTCTGTAATTTCAGTCTTCTGGAAATTGTTTGAACATTACAGATGCATTCTGAACAATGATGTTTCAGTAATTATAGTCTTTGGAAGCCTTTTCAACCTTATAGAAGCCTTTTGGACGATTTCGCTTTGTCATTTTAGTGTTCTGAAAGTTCTTTGAAAATTATAGATGCATTTTGAGCGAAGTTCCTTCTATAATTTTAGTCTTCTGTAAGCGTTTTGAAAATTATAGATGCATTCTGACCAAGATTGTTTCTGTAAATTCAGTTTTTCTGGAAGCTTTTTTTTTTTTACATTATAGACGAATTCTGTACAATGATGTGTCTGTGATTTTAGATTTCTGGAAGTGTTTTGAACATTATTAATGCATTCTGAACAGTAATATTACTTTGATATAAGTGTTCAAGAAGCATTTGGAATATTAGATATATTTTCTTAACAATGATGTTCTGTAATTGTAGTTTTCTGGAAGCCTTTTTAACGGTATAGATATTTTCTGAACAATTATGTTTCTGTAATATTAGTTTTCTGGAAGTGTTTGGGACATTGTAGATGCTTTCAGAAAATTTATGGTACTGTAATTTCAATTTTCTGAAAAAGTTTTGAACATTATAGATAAAATCTTAATAAATATGTTTCTCTAATTTTAGTCTTCTGGAAGTGTTTGGAACCTTATAAATGCATTCTGAACAATGATGTTTCTGTAATTTCAGTCTTCTTGGGGGCGTTATGAACATTATAGATTCATTCTGAATAATGATGTTTCTCTAATGTTAGCCTTTTGGAAGCGTTTTGAACATTATAGATGCATTTTGAACAATGATTGTCTGTAATTTCAGTCCTCTTGAGGTGCTTTGAATATTATAGATGCATTCTGAACAATGATGTGTCTGTAATTTAAGTCTTCTGGAAGCGTTTTGAACATTATAGTTGCATACCTGAATTATTATGTTTCTGTAATTTCAGTAAAACGGAAGCGTTTTGAACATTATAGATACATTCTGAACAATGATATTTCTTTAACATTAGTCTTCTGGAATCGTTTTGAACATTATATATGTATTCTGAACAATGATGTTTCTTCCATTTCAGTCATATGGGAGTGTTTTAAACATTATAGCTGCATTCTGAACAAAGATGTTTCCGTAATTCAAGTCCTCTGGAAGTATTTTGAACATTTGAGATACAATCTGAACATTTATGTTTCTATGATTTCAGTCTTTTGGAATGCTTTTTAAATTGGTAGATGCATTTTGGACTATCATGTTTCTGTAATTTTAGTTTTCTGGAAGAGTTTTGGACATTATAGATGCATTCTGAATAATGATCTTTCTGTAATCTTAGTCTCCTGGGAGTCTTTTGAACGTTATAGATGAATTCTGAACAGTGATATTTCTGTAATTTCATTTTTTTGAATATTTTCTAACATTATAGAGACTTTTGCAAGCGTTTCTGAGCAATGACCTTTCTATAGTTTTCTTTTTTCTGGAACTTTTTTAACATAGAAATGTATTTTGAACAATAATATATCTGTAATTTTAGTTTTCTGAAATATTTTGTACGTTTTAAGAGCATTCTGA
>NW_027168716.1:242500-245000 GCF_036898095.1 Palaemon carinicauda
ATATATATATATATATATATATATATATATATATATAAATATATATATATATATATATATATATATATATATATATATATATATATATATATATATATATATATATATATATATATAACGGATTTTGAAGCAAAGCAAAAAATCTATTTTTGGGTGAGGTAGCCATGTCGTCCTGATGGAAGTTCCTTCATTAGTAGCTTCCTAGGTTATATTTGACTACAGTGTTACATCCCAGAGAATTTAGCAAAGGTATCCAGAATTCTAACTCCTGGAGCGAATATCCCTTAAAATTGGATATCACGTAATCAGAGGACATATTCTTGACACGTCTCATAGCTATCTAAAACCCTAATAGTGTTTCCGCTTCGAGGGGGAAAAGTGGCAAGAATATAGGAGAGTCGTTAAAGAGACAACGCTCTCGACAATCCTACTGTACTGTAAATAGTGCGCCTGATCGCCACCGCGAGGCGCCACCAAGCCATTCTTTGTAGCTTTGTAGGTGTTCCAGATACAGTACCATAGGGAGGAATTTATTATCCTTTTGTCAAAAAGAGCGTGGGTCCATCAGGACGACATTGCTACCTCACCCAAAAATAGATTTTTCGCTTCGCTTCAAAATCAGCTCTTCCTGCCCCCTACAGGGAAGAGTCTGGGTAGACTCTAGGAAAAAACCCGAGGATTGTGAGTTCAAGGAACAATCTAACGAACATATTGTATATTAGTGTCATCTTATACATAAAGGATAGTTTGTACTTAGATGGTATATATCTGTATAGGTTACTGATACCTCCCAAGTCTGGCTGAAAAGAGACAGACAGAGGCATTTTGACTCATGCTTGCTGGCGGGGTCTTTTGTTATTTGAAAAAAGTGGCGAAATGACCTCCATTACTAACAATTTATAATGTTCAAAACACTTCCAGAAGACTACAATTCCAGAAACATCATTGTTCAGAATGCATCTATAATGTTAAAAACTCTTCCTGAAGACTGAAATTACAGAAACATTTTTTTTTCAGAAATCATGTATAGTGTATAAAACTTCTATAATGTACATAATGTTTCGAAAAAACTGAAATTACATAAACCTTTGTGGTTAAAATGCATCTGTAATGTTCAAAGCACTGAAATTATAGAAAAATCAATTCAATACGCTTCCAGATGACTGAAATTACAGTGAGATCATTGTGCAGATGCATCTATAATATTCAAAACTCTTCCTGATGAATTAAATTTCTGAAACATCATCGCTCAGACTGCCTACAATATGTTCAAAACGCACCATGACGACTAATATTACAGAAAATTCATTGTCAATAATGCATCTATAACGTGCCTAACCCTCCCAAAAGACTGATATTACAGAGACATCATTGTGTGGAATGCAACTATAATGTTAAAAATGCTTCAAGAAGACTTTAATTACAGAAATATACATTTTCAGAACGCATCTATGATGTTCAAAACGCTTCCAGAAAACTGAAAGTACAGAAAGACAATTGTTCAGAATGCATATATAATTATCAAAACACTTCTAGAAAACTGATATTACAGTAACATCATTTCTAAACACATAATTTTTCAGAATGGATCTATAATGTTCAAAAGCCTTCCAGAAGACTGAAATAACAGAAACATCATTGATCTGAAAGCATCTCTAGTGTTCAAAATAACTTCCAGAAGACAGAAATTACATAAACATCTTTGCTTAAAAAGCCTGTACAATGTTGAAAACGCTTCCAAAAGCCTAAAATGGCAGAAAGACCTTTGCTCAGGATGCATCTATAAGATTCAAAACGCTTCAAGAAGACGGAAATTACAGAAATATTAGTGCTCAGAATGCATTTGTAATCCTTCAAACTCTTCCAAAAGACAAATAAAGTATAGTAGGAAATACCAAAAAATAATGGAAATGAAGAGTGTGGAACGAAGAAAAGTAAAGTATGAATAAACATACTGTATAAGTTATTAAATAAAAAGAATTAAAAAAATGTTCATGAGTGAGGGTTAATTGGAATAAAGAGAGAGAATGGAGTAACAGGGATGGAAAGAGAGGATTGAGTGATAGGGATAGAAAGAGAGTGTTGAATGATAGTGATAGACAGAAAAGATTGAAATATAGGGATAGAATGAGAGGATTGAGTGATAGGGATGGGAGAGAGTGTTGAATCATAATGATAGAAAGAGAAGATTGAAGGATAGGGATAGACAGAGATTGTTCAATGATATTGATAAGGAGAGAGGATTGAATGATAGGAATAGAAAGAGTATTGAGTGATGATAATAGAATAAGTGGATTATGTGATAGGGATAAAAAGAGATGATTGAATGATATGGATAGAAAAAGAGCATTAAGTAGTAGGGATTAAAATAGATGATTGAATGATAGGGATAGAAAGAAAGGATTGAGTGAAAAGGATAGAAAGACAGGATTGAATGACAGGTATAGAAAGACAGGATTGAATGACAGGTATAGAAATAGAGGACTGAGTGTTAGGGACA
>NW_027168716.1:247500-265000 GCF_036898095.1 Palaemon carinicauda
GCCACTAGCCGTTTTCCCGAGAAAATCATTCATCTTCCTGACCTTGTCTTATAACTTTAGGTATAAGGTATTTACATCTACATATTCTCTAACGCTGCCTTACCTCAAAGCTGAACTTTAATTCCGCAGCCACCTGCCCTTCGGGAACCACCCTGGCCACAGCAACCTTGAATCATATCAATACAGAATAATACAGCATCCACTGGACTGATCTCACCTGATCTATTTAACCACTGATTGTTTGTTTTTAGGTTCTTTCAGCAGTATGTCATACGTATTGCTACACTCAGGAAAATTACCCCAACACTTTACATATACATTAAGCACCAACATAAAAAAACCTTGTTATCATTAAGTTCATTAAAAATTCGCCAAAAGAAGAAATGAGGTCCGTTTAAAAAACAACAACAGTAGAGAAAAAAATATCTACTCATCAACTCAAGGTATGTCACCTATGAAGGGATAAGGAGGTACACTCTGATTGACACATATGAAAACTCCCTCTTCTGGCACCCACTATATGTGTGCCTGATGATGGTCAGACTGTGCCATTAATACTGCTTTGTATCACAACTGTGTTAGATTTAACCATCTTTACTCGGTAGGGACCCAAATTCGCGGACTCTAGTTTGTGTTTCCTAGCTTGTAATCGTTTCAAATACACATGATCGCCCACATATACTTTTACTGGTGCGGGTTTGAACAGACCATCATACTTTGAGCTGTGTTATTCATTAGCTCTTTGCAAAAACCTTTCAGTGGTCTTCATTACTCTCTTTAAGATATTTAGTAAATAGACAGTATTACTCAGTTGAATGATTTGGCAACTGCTGTGAATTAATGAGGACTATACATGGTAACACAGGATCCAGTCCATACACTAAAAAGAAAGGCGTGTCTCTGAGCAAAGCATTAAATGCAAGGTTCAAAGCTATCTCAACTGTAGAAAGCATGGCGTCCCAATGAAGGGGGTCATCAGTCACTGAGTAATGTAAAATTCATACTACTCCCCTATTATGCGATTCCACTAAGCCATTAGCTGAAGGCCTATATGCGGTCACTGAAAAGTGTTCAATTATTATCAAGTTTGTGACCGATTTCACCATCTCGAGACCATTGTCACCTATCGAAATTTTCGGGCAACCAAACCTAGTAATGAAAGAGCACAGCGCCTGTGCTAATGAATTTTATGATTTTTCCAACATTGCGTAAGTGTGACTGTACCGAGGAAATGCATCCACATGTATGCATGTATACTTCTTTTGTGTTAAACCAGTAGGAAATGGTCTTACCACAACCCTGTGCAACCTATAAAATTTAATAGGAATCACAGGCCACTTTCTGGCTTCTGGTACAGTGTTTTTATGTTCTTTGAAACAATTACAAGCATGCCAGCATTTTATATAATTTCCTATGGATTTTTTTCATTCCTAAGCAAAAGAAGGATTCACGTGCTCTCCTTGATGTTCTATCAATCCCTAAATGCCCCGCATACAAACTTGTATGTACAATGTGGATGGCTCTATTAATTAAAGAGGGAGAAAGATTTACCCGTGTACAAAATTCCCTTCCTCTCTTCTTGTAAGCACAATATGAGATATTTTCTATAAAAAAAATTCTCATGAGGCATATTCAGAAATGATGGACAACTCTCCAATTCCCCTTTATTCACTGCTTGCACTCTTTTTGATCCATTTCTCTTTTTTTCTGTCCCTCTTGGACTTCCTTTATGTCCCAACCTTCAAAGTCAATCACACCTGCATCATCAGGGCACTTATTCTGGACGCACATGGTCAGGTCCTCGTCCACACACATACATTCAGCTTTACCGTTCCCATCTCTCTCTCTCTCTCTCTCTCTCTCTTGCACGCAGATCTTATTGCTAGTTAAAGCAGCTTTTAAATGGTTGAAGGCCCTTTCTTCTTCCACTCCCAAATTTACTACTTTTAGTTTTAAAGCATCTAAGGGCTTCAGTATCTCTCCAAAACATCTTATGAATTTATGGTAATACCCAGCGAGCTAAAGGAACCCAGCTACTTCCTTAATGCTACGTACCCTGTGGAAATCTCTAATAGCTGCTACTTAACTGAGGCAGGGTTGTATACCTTCTGGGGTTATTATATGACCTAAAAATTCGACCTGTTTACAAAAAAATTTGCACTTTGAAAAATTTATTTTCATACCATTGTTTTAACGCTTCAAAAACTTTACGAATGTTATTATATTCTTCGGCCGTTTTCCCTGTAATTATGATATTGTCTAAATAAACCAGAACATTATGGACAATTAAGGGAAATAAACACTGCCATCGTTACTCTAGGAAAATTAATTGGAGCATTTTAAACACCGAAAGGAATAAAATTACACTGAAATAGTTGATCATTATTTATAAATTTTCTTTTACCTTTACTGTCTTCTTGCCTGGTTATTTGATAGTATCCACATTTTGAATCAAGGGTTGTAAAATATTTACTATCCCGTACCTTAATAAGTAATTTTTCGATCAAGGGCAATGGAAATACATTATCCTTGGTGACTGTATTCAACTTCCTATAATCAACACACAATCTTACTGATATATCCTTTTCCTAACAGCTGCAATTGGAGAAGCCCAGGGGGATTTGCTCTTTCTGATTATCCCTTGCTCACTTAATCTACTAATTTCCCTTTCTATCTCTCCCTGGAATTGAATGGGTGCCTTATAAGGCCTTGAACTGATAGCCTCCGCCTGCCGAGTTTCAATGCTAAAGCAAAATTGATCAACCCTCCTGTGTGACTCGTCTGCAGTGGCAATTACATCTGATTAATTATTTACAATGTTACTAAGTACAGGTTATTATTCCGGCGGAAATAGTTTTTGCATAATCAAGTTTTGAGTGCAATTGTCTCTGCGGGCTAAAGTTGTGGCTCCGAAGATTCCATAATTAGCAATTACACATAACTCTAATTCACACACAGAATCACATCCTAACACAAGTCTTTTATTTGACATATTAACTATCGTTATATCAGCTCTGTTCTCTTTTATTTCTGACAAACCCTTTAATACTACATGTCATTTATTTTAAACAAGATCTTGGTTCCTTATGGAAGAGGCTGACATGGGGCCAGTGATATGCTCGTAAGTGTCTGGGGTGACAACACTTCTCTTTTAAGTACAGCTGATACCTTACTTAATTGTCTCTCCGTACCCACACAAGCACTCACTCTCTCATGACTTTTTATAGGCAAAATGCACCCTCCTGCTTTTACTGTTATTTCATCTTTCTACCCACAAATGCATATTTGATTACCAATGATAAATTCTACCACAAAAATAGACTAAATTCCAGGAATTCCAAAGGTGGGCAAGACAAAATGATAAAGTAGAAACTTCACAGATCCGACCTCAAAGTTGACCATCGATGTATGGGTTGCGTGTAGTTTATTTCCTTCTGGCGTGTCCAGGATGATGGACGCCGCTGACTGTAGTGGGTTTGACGGAAGTCTTTTTTAAATCATAGAAATGCTGGCTCCTGTTTTAATAGGAAAAACTTTCTGGAAATCAATTGCAATGCCATCTTTTCTTCACGCAGCAGAAATTCTAGAATACACAGAGGAGGAATTAAAGACTTTCCAAAAGATTGACAATCAAGTGTACAGAGACATTCTAGAGCTACCAACATACACTGCTAGCAGCGCACTGAGGTCGGAGATCATCATCGGCGCTTCCTCAGCCAAGAAATGAGACGTCAATCACCAAATAATCCTTTGGGTCAAGCATCATCTTCTAGACAGGCCAAGTCATGATTAGCTGCTAAGAGACATATTCCTACACCAGTTCTACGACCAAAGAGACAAAATTGACTAAGAAAATAAAGAAAGACATGCAAATAGTAGACGTAAATCTGTCAGAAATAGAACATTCATCTATTGCAAAATTGAAAGAGAAAGTAAGAAATGTAGACACCAAAATGTGCAAGTCGGACATGGAAGAGAAAGAAACACTAAGAATATATAAGCATTATAAGAAAGAAATAGTCAAAGTTAACTGGTTTAATCACACGTTAAAAACTAAGCTGTTGATAAAGGCAAGAACACACACTTTAGATCTAAATTGGAGAGGCAGATACAAAATGTATGTATGTGTGGCCATGAAGAAGAAGAAGAAAAAGAAGAAACATTGCAACACTTTTATATTACACTGCGAGATATACAAGGAAACAAGAAATAACTGCACACTATTACATCAACCATATATTGAAAATGAACGTGAAATAATAGCGGACATTCTTTGTTTCAGCAACTGTGATCAAAAAGAAATAGAAAGCAGAAAAAATCATATTCAAGAACTGTGGAAAATAAGAAAAAATAATCAAACAAGCGTCAAGTGACAAACGACAATACCATATAAAGAAAAGAATAGAGGAGCCGTTGCAAAGGCTTATCCTAAAAGTACAAGTACATAATAAATAGCAAGTATGTCTCTCTCTCTCTCTCTCTCTCATATAATGAGAATGACAGACAATAGGTGGCCATTAAGAATAGCAGAATGGGGACATAGACACTGTCAAAACAGTAGGGGAATGAAGAGAAGACGGTGGGTTAACAAACTAAGAAAGTTTGTGGGTGTAGATTGACACAGAAAGACCAGAAACACACACAAGAACCAAGTTGAATGCAAGGAGCACGAGACCCGAAAACTATCATTATTTGGTAGTTTGACCAAACCGTTATATATAAAGATACGTCAAAGATTAACAGCCAATGCAATATGTATGAAATAGGAGCCTAAGGCTAAAGATAAGAAGAAAATTGCTGTGTAGACATGGTCTGAGAAATAATCAAAGTATATTGCAATCGTTAATAAAGAAGAAACAGGTAAAGCTCCACTAAAATGAGACAAGACAAAAGGGAGGAAGCGAGAAAAAACACTCGCAAATCATTGCTTTTGCATTTCAGACCACCGTGATTCTTCTACGCAGGAAACGTAAAACGCTACACATTAGATGCATAGATTTCAAAGGCAACTTGGAAGGAACGGACTCAGGATGACAAAAATATAATATCACTGGTGACTACACTAAGGAATTCATCATAAGACACGCAATAGTGTGGCTCGTGCCTTCACGAAAAGGAATAACTCTACCTTTGCAATTAAAATATTAATAAAAATGCCGCACCAAGCAACACAGGGGAAAGAGGTGGATAAAGGAATACACAGTAAGGTGAGAGTTGAACACGTGGGGACACAAAGGGTCCCCGCACGGGATGAGAGCGTGCGGCGCCGTGTTAATCACGTCGCCACCTTCAGAAACTTACTACTGGTGACCGAGACCTGGCCACGCGCGCTCACTGACCCGGGTTGCCTCAGGGAGCGTATTATTCATCCGCTACAGAAAACGGAGATAGGGGAACCTACATAAAATTCTGCTGGTCGGTTGGGAAGAGAATCCCAGATACTCCTAGGAAAGTAGTTTGAGGTAAGTACTCCGTGTTGGAACAAATAATATTAATAAGAATGTCACCCGTGACTGTAGATGCGATATGGTCATACAAAGAGACAACAGGAATAATATACTCAATTATAGAAACAATTTGAACTTTGTTGTTAATAACAATTATGAATATACAGTTATAAATAAATGGCAAAAAGATGGCTGAACAAATTTATGCATAACATTTGACCAGAATATGTAAACATATGGCATATAGGAATAGGTGACCATTTTTACACTTTGGGGATATATCACAATCCTGCAAGACACTACATAACTTGATATCATCTTTCCAAAATTAAACAAATACAATGATAAAATGGACACAGTTTTGATTCTACCATCTAAAGAAATAAAGCTTATTCAAAGTCAAGTACAAAATAAAATTCACTCCAGTACTTTCTGATAAAAAATGGAATTAATGTAACTGCAATATACCTTTTAAAAAGCTTTACAATAGGTTTTACATTGACTGTACATAACAGTTTATATAAAAACCGCAAAATAAAAATGAGAAAACCACGGCCAATCTGTCAAAATACCAGAGCTTTTTTGACATGGCGAACGACGTTAGCCGCTCATAGGAATTGTGGGCCGTTGTTCTACTGGTAACACCAAAACCTTCTTCGAGGCTGCTGCTAAGACTACATTCAACAACGCCCCTCCCACCTTCCACCACAAATGAAGGACTGGATTTAGGACTCAAGATACAAGACATATGTTGAAATATAGCATTAACCCTTTTACCCACAAAGGACGTACTGGTACGTTTCACAAAAGCCATCCCTTTACCCCCATGGACGTACCAGTACATCCTCGCAAAAAAATGCTATAAAAATTTTTTTTTTTTTTCATATTTTTGATAATCTTTTGAGAAAATTCAGGCATTTTCCAAGAGAATGAGACCAACCTGACCTCTATGACAAAAATTAAGGCTGTTAGAGCAATTTAAAAAAAATATACTGCAAAATGTGCTGGGAAAAAAATAACCCCCTGGGGGTTAAGGGTTGGAAATTTCCAAATAGCCTGGGGGTAAAAGGGTTAATATATTAAGTAAAATATGGTCACACTTTGGATGTTAAGTTATGGTGCATTAGCGTTGTCTTGAAGCTGGTCGTAGTAATCTACGAGCTCCGTCGACAGGTTGATCTCGAAGAAGATGATGGACGTGGCCGAGACCTTCTTCGTGGCCGTGTAGAAGCCTTCGTGGGTCAGGTGGCCGCCTTCGGGGAGGTCCAGACCTGCGATAAATGGAGACAGTTTTAAACTACTGATAAAACCAGACTCTTAACTTTCAGATACTTTTGGTAAGCAAGGTCTTACAAGTAATATGTTTGGCAAAAATAGAGATTTTGTTCAAATCATTTCATTTGACAGGTTTGTGAACAAAATACATCATAATAAAAGTTATTATACAAAGAAGTGTGATTTCTTGATTTCCTGGTCAAATAATATATTAATGACATGATTTTAATGTAGAATGCGTTGAAAAAATACAGTCAAGTCAAATATGAATCTACTATGGATACAGTAAGTAACACGGGAGACTGACGACATCTGGCAAGTTTAGACTCTTGGTGATACTATAATTTAGGTTGGCTCTTTGAGAGTACAAATGTACCAAGTCACTATCATATTCAATCTTCAACGGATGAATTACACGTCCACAGGTTATATCATTTGGTGTTACTTGAACTCACTTGTATAAAGTACACCTTGATTACAAACATCTACACTATAATCTATATATATAATTCTATATTAATTTATACATCTGTATTCCTATTTTTGTTTCAGAGGCAAAACTGACAAAACTTCAGTTTTCAAGAAAGATACCAACATATTTTCCATTATTTGCCTGAATTTTTAAAAATGATTCTGAAATCTTCAACTTGAATTTCTCAAAAAAAACAAAACAAATGAAACATGATAAGAGGGATACTGCGTTAATTCGGGCACAGAAATGAATTAAAACTCTGACTCCAATTAAAGACTCGTGGAACTAGAACACAAGAGTAATTATTTATTATCATTATTACTAGCTAAGCTACAACTCATTAAAAGCAGGATGCTATAAACCCAAGGGCTACAATAGGGAAAAATTGCCCAGTGAGGAAAGGAAACAAGAAAGTAAATAAACTACTGTATAAGAGAAGTTATGAATAATTAATATATTGATCTGTCATATGTAAACTATGAAGAAGAGATAATACTTATGTCAAACCTGTTCAACACAAAAATATCTCAAATAATTATATTCTTTAATATAAAAATATTCCCTTCAAATTCATCAGTCAGAAATTTATTAAGGACAATAACCAACGTGAAAGCCAAAACAACTTATTTCTACGTCGATTATGAAAAAAAACATTCTAAAACTCATTGCCTGAAAAGGTTGATCAGTCGCAAGTTTACTGGGGGTACATATATTTATTTCCTTCATTTCTTTCCTCACTGGGCTTTTTTTCCCTGCTGGAGCCCCTGCTGGCCTTTTAGCATCTTGCTTTTCCAACTAGGGTTGTAGCTTGGCTAGTAAGAATAATAATAAAAATAATAGTCAACGAGAAAGGCAAACCAATGTCGTCTTCTATCCTGATCCCATAAATATACTAAAACTAATCGGCTAAGGAAATCGATTAGTTTAACCAAGCTAATATAAGTGCAAACAAGATTGCAAATTATCATTATTATTACTTGCTAAGCCACAATCCTACTTGGAAAAGCAGGATGCTATAAAGCCCAGGAGCTCCAACAGGGAAAATAGCCCAGCAAGGGTAGGAAACGAGGAAATAAACAAACCACGAGAGAACACGTAACAACCATCTCCGCGTTGTCAAGTGTACGAGGACAGGGAAGTGAAAAGGCCAGAAGAAGACTATTCGGTGTATGTGCATGCATATGTGAGCTGTGACCTGAGAGAGAGATCCAATGTAGTCCTGTTTGGCCAGTCAAAGGACCCAATAACTCAAGTGGTAGTTATCTCAATGGGTGGCTGGTGCCCTGGCCAACCTACCACAACAAAATACCGTTGCCTTACCCATGATACGTCCATGTGGTTCCACCTACGCCGTGTACACGGCCAAGTTAGCCGGAGAGCCGGAATAAGGCTGCGCGTTAACGCCCCATTTCTCTGGGTCCAGTTCGAATGAGGCCTTTAGACAACGCTGCTCCTTGCAGAGATTCTCTATCTCGTCGATGTGTTCGTTGCCTCCGTCACACCTGGAAGAAGAAACATTATATCGGTACTTTCTTCCTACATATAATATAAAGTATTTTGGGAGTACAGTATAGACAAAAGCAAAACTTTTTTTTCTTCCTACAGTTATCCTTACATTAAAGGGTCGGTTACAATTTGGCAGTTTTTACAATAGCACGGCCTTGCAGCTATCATCAACCAAAGTTATTGGCAGTGGTTTTAACCCTTGACTACATAGTCCAACTGCGAGACAAAAAGAGTTTCCACAGATATTGGGAGATGTGCTAGTTGCCTCCGTAATACCTGCAAGAAACATTTTATTGGTACAGTATTCTGAATCCACTACTACTCCACCACGGCAGCTAATGTCTCGAAACCAGCTGCTCCTCGCCTTTCCCACAATCAATTTCAACTGTAAGCACATTTTTCGATAGACCTTTCGCTCGACGACCTTGACCTTTCACCTAAGAATTTCAAAATGGAATCCATTTCACGTCTCAAAATAACAATGAATTCGTCAAAGTTTCACTATACGAGTCAATTGTGGCCAGGAACTTGTTCACAAACAAACAAATGGGTGAAAACATAACCATCTTCATTGGTGGAGGTTAAAAAAGAAAAATGGTTGGCAATACTGTATCTTTAAAACAATTGATCAAAAACATCTTTATAAACTATTTGAAGTGCTGATAAGCAATGGTTTATCTGTATAGCACTTGATCAAATTAAAAACGCTTTCGATAAAGGTTTGACAACATCAGCCACTTTAAAAGGCAGCATTGTCAACACTTGATCTTTGGCTATACACAGCATCACCTATTGCAAAGTTCAGCTGCTGTCGCACGACGTCTCCTCCTCCTCCTCAGCTTTCCGTCAAGTGTACGAGACAAATCATTCAAAGTACAAATGCTGTCTTATCTACTTATCAAGAGTGAGTCAGCCATAGTCCAAAAAACTTCATTATTAAAACACAAGTTAAATCCACCTCCAATTTAGTGTTCATTTCCTGCATCCCACAAAACTGAAGGTATTGACTCAACCAATGACCTCAAAGTATAAAGTCTAAAACCTGTTTATAACAAACAATGAAAAACCTACCTAAAATACTTTTATCTTCTGGGATTCTTACAATCGTATTGTCTCTATCATTTTCAAAAGACTCAAGGATTGCAATAAGGGGCAGAGGAATGGAGGTATGAAGTTAGTAGTGTAGCCAGAGTCCAGGAGGCCACTCAATACAAGGTGGGGAGGGACTGGAGTCAAAACAAAAACAAAAAAAAGGCCATATTAATATGACTACTAATAGCCAAGCTACAACCCTAGTTGAAAAAATAAGATGCTATAAGCCCAAGGGCTCCAATAGGGAAAAATAGCCCAGTGAGGAAAGGAAATAAGAAAATAAATGATAAGAACAAATTAACAATAAATCATTCTAAAAACAGTAACAATGTCAAAACAGATATGTCACGTGAACTAATAACGTCAAAACTGATATACGTCGTATATAAACTATAAAAAGACTCGTGTCAGCCTGGTCAACGTGAAAACATTTGCTGGTGCAACCTTGAACTTTACAAGTTCTTCTTCTACTGATTCAACTAGCCTAAGATTAGGAAGATCATTTCACAACTTGGTCTTCTTCCAATGCTGTCTTAACTAGAAAGTCAAGTTTGGTTTCCAAGCAGAAATACCTGACATAACAAGCAGTTGAAAAAATCACATTATTAAATACAATGGAAACGTTACGTAGTAAGCAGACCTAAACACGTGGTAGCCTTATACAATGGCTAACAGGCACCCCTCAAAAACATCAAATCATGTAGCAGAACCATACAAACAGAGTAGCAGACATATAAGAATGCTCAAACCCAGAGGGGGTTTGGCCATGGAAAGAGAATGGGGGGAGTTTGGTTGGCCTGATTTTAAATATATGGAGATGGTTCTATCGTCAAGTAGAAAGGGTAACTATACCAAATATAAAACACGATTAGGAGGCAAAATTTAAGCGTATAGAGAAGGTTTGAAGGTTAAATGAAGAGGGTAACTATACGAAATAGATCATTGCGATGCAATTTGCTTCAACTAACCTTCTCTCTTCGGATGATGGCATAGACCTTGGGGTCATCTTGGGAGAGGGGGTCTGGCAGAAGGTCATTTGCATCTCCGTTCATCATTCTGAGGAGATAAAAGCGATTAGAACATATGCAGTAACATCATCACCACACAGTCACACCAGTAACACGTTTTCCCCTCACAGCATTTTTGCTTTTTCTTAAAATGAGTTCTATGTACAAGGCATTTCTAATCATTGGGTCTATAGTTGGGAATTATTACATTTCTCTTAAAATTAGTCATTTATGCCTTTAAAAATTAACCTATTATTGATAATATACATACACACACACACACACACACACACATATATATATATATATATATATATATATATATATATATATATATACTGTATACAAAATACTGAATAAAATAAGAAACATCACAGACCAAATTTTGGATTCATTATAGTTTTATTGATAAAAAACATATAGTTTATCTTTTTAGTTATGAAAGTATTTCAGCAAATAATATCGGCTCATCATTATACTGTACTCCAGTTAGCCGATGGCCACTTTCTATAATGACAACATTCAGGGTACACACACGGACATTTTTATATCCTCATTTCCTTTCCTCACTGGGCTATTTTCCCTGATGGAGCCATCATAGGGCTTATAGCATCCTGCATGTCCAACTAGGGTTGTCTCGCACAATAACACAAGAATCCAGATTGGAAAAGATCGAATTTCAAAGATTCTAATGACTAAATTTTCCTTTTCCTATAAATATATAGCTTTATACTAATGTTAGAAACAAACAGTAATAATAATATTATTATTATTATCATTAGCTAAGCTACAACCCTAGATGGAAAAGCAGCATGCTATAAGCCCGAGGGCTCGCTCCAAAAGTGAAAATAGGCCAGTGAGGAAAGGAAATCAAGAAAATACGAGAAAAGAAATGAACAACTCAAATCAAATATCCTGAGAACAGTAACATTAAAACAAATCCTTCATATACAAACTATAAAGAAAGATTATTTATGTCAGCCTGTTCAACATCAAAACATTCACTGCAAGATTGAACTTTTCAAGTTCTACCGAATCCACTACCCTAAGATTAGGAAGATCATTCCACACCTTGGTCGTCGTCGCAGCTGGAATAACACTTCCATAATACTGTGTAGTATTGAGCCTCATGATGGACAAGGCCTGACTATTAGAATTAACTGCATGCTTATTATTACAAACAGGATGGTACTGTCAAGGAAGATCTGAATGCAAAGGATGGTCAGAATTATAATAAACAATGACAGAAAAAAACATTCTTAAGGAGAAACTTCAAGAATAATGGTCGTCAGGGCCAGCGTCGATATAATATCTTATAAAAAGAGGCTGGTGCAAGACTACAGGAAGATGGCCGACAGATCATCGCTTTAAACGTAAAATTGTTGGAAATTTTGGCCTCAATTTTGCCCGTGACATATTTTTGGCAGACAGTCAGTCAGTTCCACAGTTGACATGTCTGTAACAGTAGTGAGTATCTCAAGTATTGCATCTCAATGGTCTGGGATGCCAGTCTATAAGCTGCTGCTGCTGCTACCACCCCGGGACCAACAGAATCGGTCCACACTCTTCTTACCTGTATCCAAAGCCGTTGTTGTTGTTCCGAAGCGTGGCCTCTACTAAGGGTTAGGCTGCCAGGGCTGTTCCGAAGCGTGGCCTCTACTCTGGGGGGGGGGGGGGGGCTGCCACGTTCGGAAAGGCGTAGTACTGCCAGACTGTGCCGCCAACCTCCTCGGCCAGGGGAGGGCCATAAAGGGTGTACAGTTGTTTTTCGACTAGCATCTTTATCCTGCAAAAGAGACGCAGATTAGGGTTGAGGAGTTACAGGAGATTTCATAATTCAATGACAGGAAATAACAGAAACAAATATTATCAATAATTTGACGTAGAAAACTAAGCATATATAAGAGTGAATAAGTCAATATTTTCATTGTAAGAATTTTTACAAATCTATTCATCATAAACCTATTTTCATATTAATATTAAAAAGCTAATTGCAGTTAGTTCAAACTAGAAAATATAAATGTCATTATATAACAGGATTAATGAGGTGGAATCATTTCAATATTTACCAACTATGATCTCTAATAAAGCATCTTTAGGATTAGAATTGAAAGAAAGATTGAAAAATGCAAATCAGACAATGGATAGGTTAAGTCAAATTTGGAAATCAAATGGCCTGAAACTACATATAAAAATCAGGCTCTAGAACAGTTTAGTGAGATAGTACTACTCTATGGACGCGAGTCCTGGTATGACAATGAAACGATATCCAACACATTTTGTGGATTTGAGAAAACTCTCTCAAAAGATTATTGGGAGTTAAATGGCAGGACAGGATTAGAAATAAAACTATAAGAGATATTACTCGACAGTCATCATAAGTGGATGAGATCATGGTGATAAGGGGTAGATGGAGATGGTTTGGGCATCATCATCGTCCTCCTCTTTGCATTCCCCAAGAGAGATTAGTTTACCAAACTTTCAACTGGGCTCCACAAGGTGCTCGAAGAATGGGAAGACCCGGAGGGGGGGGGGGGGGGGCTACACGGCCGAGGAGGAGGAGGATTACGAAGCGCGTAGTGGATGACGAGTGGACAAGTATTGCTTTAAAAGCTCCTCAAGATAGAGACGCGAAATCTAACCGAGGCCCTTTGCCTCAATAGGCGTAGGAGAATACGATGAAGATATAACAAAAATACCATGAAATATGAAAACTGCGAGTGACTCCTTGGGTAACAGCAGTAGTATTTCCAAACACTATAATTCTGCAAACCTTAAAACAAATCTGTTTCAAAGCCTTCATCAAAAAGCCACAAAGATAAACACCTCTGCAAATTCAGGACAGATTTCCTAGTTATAAAACAGAGTTAAAAATAATTTCTCGGCAACAAAACACCAGTAAGACACAAGAATTCTCAGTTATGATACAACACCCAATCAAATCATTTGCCAGCTAAACAAAATCTAATAAAAGCCAGATTTTTCATTTCTGACAGAGCTGATAGGAGATTTCTCAGTCATACAAAATCATTATTATTACTATCTAAGTTACAACCCTAGTTGGAAAAGCAGGATGCTATAAGCCCAAGGGGTCCAACAGAAAATATAACCCAATGAGGAAAGGAAATTACTATACCAGAGGTAATGAATCATTAATTTCTTGAGATTAGTAACAACGTTAAGCTAGATCTGTTTTAAAGGTTCAAAGGCCACTCGTGAATGGCAGAGGCAAGGGACTACAGTGACATTGCTGCTGCTGCTGCCCTATCAAGCAGGACAACAAAGCCCTACAGACTGACCATATAGCCTATACATATGATCAGCGCCCAAGCGCCCTCTCCCCCCCCCCCCAAGTTAAGATCAAGAAGGGGCAGGCAATGGCTGCTGATGACTCGGCAGATAGACCTAAATGCTCCTCCAAACTCCCCCCCATCCTTAGCTCACAAGGAGGGTGGTGAGGTTGCAGCGACCAAAGTAACCAACAAGTTTGAGCGGGACTCTATCGATCCCCAGTCTGGTGTTTACCAGTCAGGGACATTTATCACATCGGCCACCACAACTCTCAAGTCTTAACGGGAGAGAGAGAGAGAGAGGCACGTCCACACACTACCCAGCCAAAAGCAAAAGTGGTTACTCAACCCACAGGTGTGAGTCAACGGGATAGCTAGTCTACCCCAACCCCCTCCCGCTAACTAGCGGATGGGGTAATAATCCCTCACTAAAATTGTCTCGGCTGGTTTTCGGCGTTGCCGAGAGCAATACCCTATATATAGCCGAGGTTTGTATCTGTGTCGGAACAAACATATATCCAAGTCACATAACTGGCAGGCAGTTAAAGAAGATTACAAGTCGCAAATATAGAAAAACCTTACATTGGTGACACAAGACCCTGTCAACGCAAAGAGCAAATGCGCAGTAGGCAGAAACTTACCAATTTTATGACTGGATGGTGATCGTGAGAGAAGGTAACGTCATAGCAAGGGCTTTACCCCCAGGCCAACCACTGAAGTGATAATAGTGTCCATTGCCATGGCAACGGATGGCCCTCTAAGCAGTCAAATGCCAGTCCGTGTGTTTCCCAACGGATTATGCTGCCTAGCATTTTTCTTCGTTCCGACAGGCAAAGCTTTGGCTTTCCCAATTGCTGAGAAGAAGAATCCCACCACGCCACGGTTGCCTCCCTGATGAGTGTCAAAACAATTAAAATAATGCAAAAATCAAAACTAATAGATGGAGTACAATGAACAATATATTGTAAATGTAAATATAATACACTAGCAATTTACGCTAGAAAAATATTCATTACTGAATGAAAACAAGACCGCAAACAACTCAGATACTATACTGCTGAATAATGAAAAACCTTATTTAAGATGCGAGACTTTCATTCACTATTCATGGGACCATCTCTGTCCCCACTTGGTGATAGACGAGAAAGAAATTGAAATGGTAAGCTCCTCGTCTTTCCTCTAGTGTTATCAACCAGGCCCAAAACTGTCTCTTACCAATACAGTATAAAACTTGTAAAGTTCAAATTTGTAGCAAATGTTTTCACGTTGAACACGCTGACACGAGTCTTTATAGTTTATGTATGAAATGTTTTGATGTTACTGATTTGAAAATATTGAAATCATTGTTCATTATTTCTCATTTTGTTTATTTATTGCATGATTTCCTTTCCTCACTGAGCTATAAAGGTACATTTTTGGGAAAAAGTCGCCTGCCCCCAAGGAAAATCCGCAAGTTTCCTCACCGTCCGGGTCATAAAGGCAAGTCATCATTCAACAAAAGTCATTATACTGTATTGGGTTTGTGACCTGTTCACTTCTAGGTTAGGTTAGGTTAGGTTGGGTTGTTAGGTTCTGTAACCTTTTTATATATTATGTAAAGGGTATATGGAACAATTCTTTAAAACACACATGATAATATTACCCAAGCATTGCTACCGTTAGCGATGTCTTTGCAATGTTGTTAACACTGTGTATCATTGGTAAACGTGGCTAATTTTATCGTTAGTAGTACATAACGTGAGGTTTGTGACCTGGCAACTCCTCCAAGGTTAGGTTAGGTTAGGTTAGGTTAGGTGGGTTTGTTAGGTTCTGTGTAAACGGTATATGGAAAAATTCTTTGAAATACACATCGTAATATTACCGTAACATTGGCAACGTTAGCAATCCCACCCAACGTTGGTAACACTGTGTATCATTGGTAACATTTCTAACGTTATCATCGTTCTCAGTACATACGCGAGTCGAGTGACACCGGTGAACGAGTCATTATATTCAAACATTTTAACAACATATATAACAATAGTGATTATATTTCAACATTTTAACAGAAAATATATGTTTTCCTGTAGAAAATAATAACGTGATTTAACCGGCTTTCGCCTTCATTTCATCCGTAATAACAGCAGCAGCAGCAGCAACCGGTTGGGCAACCTAAAGTACGAAGAAGAAGCGTTCATAAGATGACCTCCTCTTCTCCACAGATAACAACCAAAGTGGTATGTGATGAACATTTAATGAAAAACAGTGAATATGTTCCAAATACTGAAAAATTGTATCCACTATTCAACTGGAAACTCATTTGGGAACATGTCAATAATAAGTATATAGAAAATAAAAGTACAAGTAGTTTTGTTTAAGTATGTTCATGAAATTTCAAGTACAAATGATAAGCTAGTTATGAAGAAAATCAAAGATGTTAAGGAATGCAGTTGTGGATACATAGAAACTAATATTATGCATTTGGTATAATAGTTCTGTCCTTTGGTTAAGAATTTGTCGTCGTCCTGGGTATTGGAATTGCTTAGAAAATGTTGTCGTCAATTGAAAACTAATAAAAAACATTAAGGATTATAAAACTAGGTTTTGAAGCTAACTCAAAAAGAGATGAAAATACAGCAATGGTAATATTATTGGCAGATTTGATTTCAAGTATTAGGGTTGCAGCTTGGATGGCAAGACAATTGGGAATAAATGCTGAACAGCAAATTATTAAGTGTATCAAGAATAAACTGTTGAATACATTTAATGTCAATATTATTGTGTATAAGAATCATGTTCAATTTATTTTCACAAAGATTTCAAGTATTAGGGTTGCAGCTTGGATGGCAAGACAATTGGGAATAAATGCTGAACAGCAAATTATTAAGTGTAGCAAGAATAAACTGTTGAATACATTTAATGTCAATATTATTGTGTATAAGAATCATGTTCAAAATATTTTCACAAAGATTTCAAGTATTAGGGTTGCAGCTTGGATGGCAAGACAATTGGGAATAAATGCCGAACAGCCAATTATTAAGTGTATCAAGAATAAACTGTTGAATACATTTAATGTCAATATTATTGTGTATAAGAATCATGTTCAAATTATTTTCACAAAGATTTCAAGTATTAGGGTTGCAGCTTGGATGGCAAGACAATTGGGAATAAATGCTGAACAGCAAATTATTAAGTGTAGCAAGAATAAACTGTTGAATACATTTAATGTCAATATTATTGTGTATAAGAATCATGTTCAATTTATTTTCACAAAGATTTCAAGTATTAGGGTTGCAGCTTGGATGGCAAGACAATTGGGAATAAATGCTGAACAGCAAATTATTAAGTGTAGCAAGAATAAACTGTTGAATACACTTAATGTCAATATTATTGTGTATAAGAATCATGTTCAATTTATTTTCACAAAGATTT
>NW_027168716.1:275000-297967 GCF_036898095.1 Palaemon carinicauda
GAGAAATAAGAAAGAATGGTGTGTGTGCCTGAGTGTATCCTCAAGTAAGAGAACTCCAACCCAAGACAGTGGAAGACCATGGTACAGGGGCTATGGCACAACCCAAGGCCATAGAACAATGGTTGATGTTGATTTCATATTTGAAAACTTTAGAAAAAAAATATTTTGTTTGTTCATTTTCACATGATCTGTTGAGAATATTTGTTTATGTCATCTTTCTTCCCATTTTGAATAATGAACAGCTCACAATTTGAGGCGGATTGGTAAGGGTAGTCACCCACAAATAGTCAAATATTCTTTGTTACAGTAGGACCAAAAGGGTTCAAGTTTTATTGGTCCCATTTGAATGGAATAGGTCTTTGTAAGGGTCATAATGACTAGCTAGTCCTGGTTTCCTACGAGAGAAGCAGCAGCAGTTGCTTTATGGTCGAGATGGACCACTCTCCTCCTTTTGACTTGATCTAGGGGCTGTAGTCAATTGGATGATAAAAGTCCTCCTTCAGCCACTTAACCTCATACACACACACATGGCAGCAGCAGTGTTTTCCATCGAGGCTGCTATTGCATCAGCAAGCTGCTGCTGCTGCTGCTGCTCAGAGAGTTCGTTCCTCTTTGGAAAAACTGCTGCTGCTGCGTTACAGGAATCTCTGCTGCTGCTGCTGCCGCTGCCTTTTGATCCCCCCAACCCCCAACCCCCTCGTTCCAGGTCCTCTGAGACGGCGTTGTTCAGTGACGGTCTTAATGCGTATGATGCCTTCGCTCCCTTCTGCTTCTTGAATCGTCAAGTCATCAGAGAATTGGCAAGGCCGCGTCATTTGGGGGCTAAGAAAGGTCCCACGTGACACGAGTAGTGCTTTCACATTGCTACTATAGGCTGTGAGTAAAGGGGTCGGGCTCTATTTCTTCACAGTTTTCTGCTGTTATTCCAGAAAATTAGACTGTTTTTGGAATCCAGGCTAATGTCTATTATGTGCTGTGTACCAAACTGCAAAGGGAATTGCCCAAAGGGAGAGTTTTCCTTTCCAAATGCTGATGAAGAAAAAAGCCAATCCGTCTCCATATCAATCGACTTACTCATGCTGACTTCTTCCCCCACTAATCAGGCTTATATTTGAAACGGACTTGGAATGACCGAGGTGGTCCATCGTAAGCCAATGTACAGATGTCTGGATACCTGCTAAGGTTCCTCTACAGCTGTCTGTCTACCAGGAAAAAAGCGGACCATGTTTGGCAATTGTTACTTCTCCAATTAATCTACCTTCAGATTTTCTCATCTTTCTCTGCTGATAGAAGCTCCTCATAGACCTTTCTTCATTGTAGTCAATGTGTGTACTCGTGAGGATCTTGTGCGTTCCCCGTACGCCTTCGAGGCGTGCGTAGGACAGAGATCTATCGCTGGAGCCTCCAGTCTTTCCGCTAGTCTTGGCTTTGGCAAATTGTTTGCATGTCCTCACTAGTCGTAGCTACTGTACTTGGTTAGTTTTCAGCGGTCGTTCCATCTTTGCCAAAGCTGTACTGTACTGTACTCGCAGTCAAGAACTCTGGTTTGTACAGTTATGAAATAACAAATTGTTGTCACCAGCTTCGTAAAGTTTCAGATGTGAGAAATACAAAGCGAGGCTCAGAATACCAAATGTCTTGGGTTGATTTTTTCCATGTACTTTAATGTTAGATCAATTTTCAATTATTTTACCATTTCTTATATATTGTTTTTGAGCTAGTTTTTGTATCAACAGGAGACTGTGTGTGTGTACATGAGTTATAATTCCATGCTTTGTGTTTCTTCTATCTATTTGTTTAATGTCTCTCTCTCTCTCTCTCTCTCTCTCTCTCTCTCTCTCTCTCTCTCTCTCTCTCTCTCTCTCTCTCTCTCCATTTATTAATTTATATACTTTTCCAGACTGACCCCGAGGGCAGCACTGCCGTTGCGAATACCAGCACAGTCTCCGAGGATGGGGGAGGCGGAGGCGGGGCCTCAGCAGACGTCGAGCACGACCCTTACTTCGAGCTGGTCGTTTCCCTGTCAGAAATTCAGGTCAAGACAAACGAGGAAGAGGAGGACGAGATGGTGAGGCTGTGAGCAATTACTTTTTTTTTTTTTTTTTTTTTTTTTTTTTTTTTTTTTTTTTTTTTTTTGGTCTTTTCAGAATGACAACTTTAATTACACGTACAAAGAAGTCATTACATAATTGAAGACATGCTGTGTGAAACTCACACACATGAAGATGCTACATAAGTTTATGTTAAGAGTTTTGACACTTCATTTTCTTTTGAATGACTTCAATAGAATGATTTTCCATTCGTAAACTAATACAAACATTTCATCTTTAATATGAGTATGCTTTGAGAGAAGTTGGATTCCTGTATTAAGATGTAACGATGTGTCGTTAGCTTCCACTTTTATTTTCGGTGCCCGGATAGTTCATTTTGACTTTGAACATCCTTACGTGGCTGTTTTGATCATATGCTGTTTCCTTTAGACAAATGTATTGGCTGTTGGTCGTGTCCAAGGGATGTTCAGAAGGAAGGATTTGCTGCCGTTTTCTGGAAACTGTAGCGGAGTGACGGCGGCACTCCTGTTTGCTGTTTTATTGCCTCCCCATAGTGGCTTTATGATGTCGACTTTATTTCTAAGGAGGTTGGCATTCATTAGACAATGGTGTGCTTCGTCAGAAGAGGAAGGAAGTTTGGCCGCTTAGGATTGTGAAGCGGAAGGGTTCGGCCTCCCTTCTCTCACCTTGCGTACCTTCCCCGTGAGAAATGTGTCTTCTATGATAATGGTCTTGAGTACGCAAGTCAGGACTAAGAAGTAGGATCGACTGGCCCTTCTCCTTCCTGGTGTGCAGCAGCAGCAGTCGCTCTATTATGCACTTGATTGCTAAATGCTACACGGTGGAGCATTCTCAACAAACCAATGTTAGTGTTGTTTTGTACTTTTGTGCTTTCATACCTCCTCCTCTCACCCATGATCTTTTCATAATTTGACTAACCTGATGGAGGAGGAGAGACAGCCAGAGTCATTGCCTTCTCTTTTGTATTTCATTTTTGGGTTGAATTAAACTTCCTCTGGGGATCTTTAATTTATGATCTTTTTCATTCTATATCACTGACTTGGATGCACCTTCGTTCAGTTAGTTGTTTGCGCGTGTTTCTAAAGATTTCTCATCATTTGGACCAATCTCTGCATTGAGGTGTCCCCAGTCTCGTTTCAGGGAATATTCTACTGAAATTCCAGTTGAATAAAGCTTTGGTAGCTATAGGTTGTTCCTCCTCAACTGTCAGCGAGTCCCTGATAGTGACCTAGTCTAATACCTCCCTCGTCGTCTTCATAACTAGGTCGTTAAGAGGTTAGCAATAATACTCGCTTTCACACCAGGACAGGATCATAGTGTTTTGTCATTTCCCCGGGATAGTACACATTTTTCCTCCGGGGGAGGGGTCTCCCCCATTAAAAGATGGTGATTTGTGTTTGTTTAGGAAGAACAAACGAGAAATGTTTCAAGATGTTTTTTCCCTTAGGTTACAAACCCAAATATGTCAAGTTAAACTTCCTTAGTCAACTTTCCAAGTGAGTTTTGCAAACCTCTCGGTAATGTTAACGAACGACGATACTTCTGTTCGTGACTTAGGTCAACGAGTAGGTGTCTTTTCACGGACCATTGACGAGAGCTGGTGCACTCTTAGGAAGAAAGCAAGGCAGTAGAGGTGTCTCCAAGGGTCATCCAGGCGCCAGAACTTTTAGGAAAACACACACTGGGTATAAAGGGTGGTCAGTTGTCATTTCTTCCTTCAGTGGGAGCTCGGTGACCTTTCTGGCTGGGGGGGGTGTCTTCTATTAAAAGACTGATTTGTATAGTTAGGAAAAATACAAATGATTTTGACTTTTGAATTTGATGTCTTTCTTCTTCCTCTGCTAATTATATTTGTAAAGAAATGCCTTTCAGTAAATCATAAATCTCAAATGAATATAAACAGGTTTTCAATGTTATCTTAATGAAATCATGTTTGTACTTTTCTGTTATCAGTTCAAGATGCAATTTTAACAACTGCAACTATCAATTGTTTTCATTTTGGTTTTGTTAGCGGTTTTAAAGGTCCCGACGGTGTCACGATTATGCTCGCATGTAGTTAGTTAACAGGGTATTGTTTATATGATTTCGCTCGCTATCACGTACTCCTTGAAGAAAAGAACCAGAGTTCTATGCACTCTCGACTAGTTTCCTATTAAAATGCGTATCGAATAACAGACGAATCAGCTGTTGACGCTGACGATCCACAGCCATCTTTATACCTGATGTATACAAAGATATTGAATGTAAATATTGGTCAATGTACTATTGTCAAATCATTTGAATAGCTTCATTTGTTATTACATACATACATACATACATACATACATACATACATATACCAAGGCACTTGCCCCAATTTTGGGGGGTAGCCAACATCAACAAAGGAAACAAAAACAAAAAGGGGACCTCTACTCTCTACGTTCCTCCCAGCCTTTTGTTATTTAACCTTGAAAATGTTTCTATTTTGTACTATCTTAGAGCAAACCACATTCACAAATAAAAAGCCTCTATGTACAGTCAACATTGACATGTATTGGTGCACATTTATTTGTCAAATGAGATGACTTTTTTTCGGTACTAAATTAAAAACTAGAATTCATTTTGCTCGTAAGCTAAGATAGATTCTTTTTAACCCTATATTCAAAATAACAAAATCGTTTGCGGTTTAGCCCAGTGACGAGTAAGTTGGGCTCGAACCGCTTTTCAACTTGTCGCCTCTCGTGGAAGCAATGACCGACGTAAGGCGAGGAACGCCTGTACACGAAGAAGACTACTCAAACCAAATACTGAGAAAGCTCTTGTCATTAGAAAAATAAAGCATTAGTATTGCATTGGAGTGCCTCATCGATTCATGGCAATTCTGACCCTGTACAAAATAAATAGAAACCTCCTCCATTAAAGAAACGTATTCAAACAATGTTAGAACTGAATATTGATTTCCTATGTTATAAGTTAGTCATGGGTTATTTGATCTTGCTAAAACATTGAGGATCTTGATGTCATTTAGATCATTTCTAATGATTGTACTGTATTCATAAGAAATCTTATTCAGCCTGTGGATGTAACTTATCTTTGCTTCGACAGGCAGGCGGTGCAAGCTGTTCCCTTACAACACACTGGAGACCCCGGCGTTAATGGAAGGAGAGAGGAACCCCCACAGATGTCAAGATACTGAAGCACAGCAAAAAGAAGACGGTGAGAGTAACGTATTTCGGCTCTCCACTCATGAATGGCGGGGGGGGGGGACAGTAACTTTGCCCTGATCCTTGGTAGTAAGGTTTATATTTGAGTCAGGTCAATGACAAATTTGGAAGTGATTTGTATTCTTTATAACGAGGCCAACCTGTAGCTATTTTTTTAAAAATATGCCCTCCCATCACCTGTCCCCCAATAGATTCTGCCTTAAATAAAGTGACGATACAACACAGATTTGTATGAGGGGGATATCATAGTCCACAAATGCTATCAAAGGTGGATTTTGATATTCTATGCATTGGTGTACGTCTCAAAATGAAAATGTGGTCAGTGAAATTTCTACCTTGACTAAATCTTGCTTGTTTGTCTCTCAGTTTTTCATCAACCCTTTTCTCCAGTCTCTTTAGAATAAACATACTCTATATTTTTGAAACTGACGTAAGTGTAATGCCTCTGTAATTAATGCAATCATTCAGGTCTCCTTTTTTTCACAAACACACTTCAGGTTTTGCCTCTTCGTGCCAAATTCTACTAAATAATCTTGTAAGTAGTCCGGGAGACGTTTCATTTTCAGCCAGTATCATGTGGGTAGTTATTCCATCGTATCCAGGGGCTTTCCATCTCTTCTTGCGTGCATGCATATCCATCTAGATATTAAGCAATCGTTTGTGACGGGTCGCGTGCAATCATATAGAATATATTAATATCTTCTTCCACCCACAGGTCAGAGTCCTGATGAGACGGGACAAGACGTTGAAAATCCGCGCCAACCACTACATCACCCCCTTCGTGGAGCTTAAGCCAAACTGCGGCAGTGACAGAGCCTGGGTCTGGTCGGTCCCTGCCGACTTGGCCGACGAGGAACCCAAGCAGGAACTGTTTGCTGTCAGATTTGCCAATGCACAAAGTAAGTCTCATTTTTGTAGGTCACTTTATGGTGTTGAAAACTAACTAAATACAAGAGGAAGGCCAAGGTTTGGGGATGGATGGGGTGAAGAAAGCTCTGGGTGATAGGAGGGTAGATGTGAGAGAGGCGAGAGAGCGTGCTAGAAATAGGAATGAATGGCGAGCGATTGTGACGCAGTTGCGGTAGGCCCTGCTGCTGCTGCCTCCGATGATGCCTTAGATGACCGCGGAGGTAGCAGCAGTAGGGGACTCAGCATTATGAAGCTTCATCTTACGTGTTTACTTGTTTTGGGTTTAAATCCAACCCTCCACTCAAGTCGAGTGCACTACTTCTCTTTGGGTCCATATTAATCATCTAACGAAACATTTTCATTATAACTTATACAATTCTTTGATTGTAGCATCTTCCAAATCATATGATCTTGTGAAAAGTAATGTCTTTAGTTTCTTCTTAAATTCAATTGCTCCCTTTAGGTCCTTCATTTCAGTTGGCAGTTTATTATAATGTCTAGGCGGATAACGGGAGAGGGTGGGCTGTGGCACCCTAGCAGTACCAGCTGAACTCGGTTGAGTCCCTTGTTAGGCTGGGAGGAACGTAGAGAGTAGAGGTCCCCTTTTTTTGTTTTGTTTCATTTGTTGATGTCGGCTACCCCCCAAAATTGGGGGAAGTGCCTTGGTAGATTTATGTATAATTTTTATCTGGAAAGATTTTTTATTCTAAATTCAATCTTGGTAAGAATTAGAACTAGTAATTAAGCCTTTAGGCTTTCTAGAAATTTTTTTAAACTATTCTTCTTTGCTCAATGGGTTAACTACTGTACTGTACTGTAATTGTTCAGTGGCTACTTTCCTCTTGATAAGGATAGAAGAGACTCTTTAGCCGTGGTAAGCTGCTCTTTTAGGAGAAGGACACTCCGAAATAAAACCAATGTTCTTTAGTCTTGGTTAGTGCCATAGCCTCTGTACCAAGGCCTTCCACTATCCTAGGTTAGAGTTCTCTTGCTTGAGGGTACACCCGGGCACACTAATCTCTTTTATTTCTCTTCCCCCCCCTTTTTGTTTAAGTTTTCATAGTTTATATATGAAAGATCTATTTTAATGTTGATACTGTTCTTAAGATATTTTATGTTAGTTGTTAATTACTTATCTTGTAGTTTATTTATTTCCTCATTTTTTTTCCGCACTGGGCTATTTTCCCTATTGGAGCCCTTGGGCTTATAAATTAGCATCTTGCTTATCCAACTAGGGTTGTAGCTTAGCAAGTAATAATAATAATAGGGTTCAGTAAGAGAGGAGTGAGATTACAGTTGTCCTATAGTCCATTTCTTTTAGCGAGGCAGATTTGCACCGACTCGCAGCGGTGCCCTTTTAGCTCGGAAAAGTGTCCTGATCGCTGATTGGTTAGAATTATCTTGTTCAACCAAATCAGCGATCAGGAAACTTTTCCAAGCTAAAAGGGCGCCCCTTCGAGTCGGTGCAAATCTGCCTCGCTAAAAGAAATTGACTATAGTTCGTTGATAAGATTTTCCTTCACCAAGAATGAATTTGAAATGTGCCTGCAAAAATATTTGATTGTGTCGATATATTTTTTTTCATTTTCATCAATGTCCCCTTGTCAATATATTTACTATTTCTGGACCTCCAGGGATGACAAAATTGTTTAATTTTTGCCTGTTGCTAGTTTTTATATTATCCTAAATATCAATAATTTAATCAATAGATATTCCATGCTTGGTAGTTCTGCTGCTCAGAATTTTTAGACATAATTCAGTGAATCGGTTATTTCCAGAGTTCTAGTTTTATTTGCTTTGAGAATTACTCTGAGAATTTTTCTTTATAAATCAAACTACAGTAGATTAAAAAGATAATTATAGTTTGATATAATTTTTGGTAGCTTGGATCAATTCTGAATAGAAAGCAAAGAGTAGGAATTGAGAAAGCTTTATAAAATACTTTTAGATAAGATTTCCTAATAAAGTTTTAGAATTTTAATCAAAACAGGAGAGAAAGGACTACTTTGACACTTGCTAAAAAAGCTACCTCTTGTGGTAGTATTTCATTAATGATGTTAAATTGGTTGAAGCGATTTTAATATTCAGTTTGTCTTTTATTTTTTTTATTCCTTCAACCACTCGCTTTGTCTAAGATTGCTTATACTTTCAGATGTCAAACATCGATATTTGCTTCGACACTAAAATCTACAAGAATCTATAAGAGGTTTGGCATACTACCTTCCACCAATGCCTTGGCTTAAGAATGATCATTCTGTTGTGGAACTTCAAGCAGTTGTTAACTAAGGTAAAATAGGCTTTCTGAATTGAGCATTGGCAGTATTTTCTCTTCAGTGATATATATATATGATAGATTATTTTAACATTTATTGATTTTAAGAATTTTTGTTTTACTATTCTCATACATAGCTTATTTCCTTTCCTCACTGGGTTGTTTTCCCTGTTGGAGCCCTGGGTAGCATCTTACTTTTCCAGTTAGGGTTGTAGTTTAGCTAGGAATTATAATATTTATATATTTATAATGTTAATATATTAGATTTCTTATTCCTGATCAAGATATTAATCCCTGTCACCATCGTTCAACTAGTTCATTATGCATGTTGCATAAGATTTTTCATAATTCTGACCATCCTCTACATTCAGATCTTCATGGACAGTTCCATCCTGTTCGTAATACTAGGCAGGCAGTTCATTCTAATAGTCAGGCCTTCTCCATCATGAGGCTCAATACTACACAGTGCTCTAGAAGTTTTATGCCAGCTGTGACCAAGATGTGGAATGATCTTCATTATTGGGTAGTTGAATTGGTAGAACTTCAAAAATTCAAACTTGCGAAAAAAAAATTATGTTGAACAGGCTGACATAAATCTTTTTATAGTTTATTAATGGAATATGTTTTAATCTTAATATTTTCAAAATATTCTATTTTAATTGTTCATTACTTTTTATTTTGTTTATTTATTGCCTTATTTCTTTTCTTCACTGGGCAATTTTCCCTGTTGGAGCCCTCGGGCTTATAGTATCTTGCTTTTCCAAGTAGGGTTGTAGCTTAGCTAGTTATAATAGTATTAATAAGTTACTTTGTTTTGCATATCCAAGGAAACTTAACAAATCTGAGTTCAAACTTTGCCTATACTGTAATGCATATGTCTGTAGTGGACAAACGTCTTGATGTCAGTGAATTCTTGTTACAATATCACTTCTAAGTTTGACAGAGGTGACCTGATGGGGAATCTTACATTGTATGATGTACAGTATTGCTATTAGTATTCTGAAGTATCAATTGCCTCCGGGTCTTGTAAGAAGCCAGTGTGCTTATCACTTGTAGGTTAATAAGGTATGATTTTATTCGAATAGTAGTCGGAAATTGAGAGTATTAAAGATCTTGAAACTACCATGATTTTATTTCTGTCAGCTAACGTCTTCATTTTCACCATATTAATTCTGTACTGATGATTGCTCTTGAAGATTTTCCTCCCTTAGCCTCTTTGTTAGTTACCCCTTCATTTGAAGATAATCTACTGCTGTCATTTGAAATAAATGATCTATTGCTTGAGGGTACACTTGAGCACACTATTCTGTTATTTCTCTTCCTATTGATTTATTTAAGCTTTTATAGTTTATATATGAAAGAGGAGATGTCCCTTTTTTTGTTTCATTTGTTGATGTCGGCTACCCCCCAAAATTGGGGGAAGTGCCTTGGTATATGTATGTATATATGAAAGATCTATTTTAATGTTGTTACTGTTTGTGAAATATTTTATTTAATTGTTCATTACTTTTGTAGTTTATTGATATCATTATTTCCTTTCCTCACTGCTATTTTTTTCCTGTTGGACCCCTTGTGCTTATAGCATCCTGCTTTTCCAACTCGGATTGTACCTTAGCTAGTATTGATTGTAATTGTCACTAGTACAACCCACAGACCTTTTTTTTTTGTATGGGTCTGCTTACTAGGTTTCAATGAATTAGTTTTGAGGTTGTTCTTGTTTATAGAGCATTTGGATTTCACAGTACAGTACAGGAATAAGAAAAGATGACACTGTCAGTGTTAGAAAACTTGAAGAGCTTGGCAAGGGACCATAGGGGAATATTTAGGAATATGGTTAAATTGTAAAGCAATTTTGTGATTTCATTTTAATGAATGATTAGGAATTTATCAGATTCAAATATATATTATTAATTTTGCAAATTTTAAACCTTTAAATTATATGCTAAATTAATATTTCATGAAAAATATTAAACCTTCAAATTACTAAGTGAGATTAATCTTCAGTCATCTCTGCAATGAAAGGTTTCATAGATTGTTTCTATTACAGGACTAATTCCGAGACTTCTATTTCAGGCAAGCAATACGCAGAAGTCATCTGGCCCGGTAAAGTTGAAGCGTGTGGAAGAAGCCAAGCGTGGCATTCTATCCTGTTCGTAATACTAGGCAGGCAGTTAATTCTAATAGCCAGGCCTTCTCCATCACGAGGCTCAATACTACGCAGTACCCTAGAAGTTTTATTCCAGCTGTGACGAAGTTGTGGAATGATCTTCCTAATTGGGTTGTTGAATCAGTAGAACTTCAAAAGTTCAAAGTTGCAGCAAATGCTTTTTTGTTGACCAGGCGGACATGAGTCTTTTTATTGTTTATTTATGACATATTTGTTTTTGACGTTGTTAATAGTTTATATATGACATATCTCTTTTGACATTACTTTTTTTAGAATGATTTATTGTTAATTTGTTCTCTTCAGTTCTTTATTTCCTTATTTCCTTTCCTCACTGGGCTATTTTTCCCTATTGGAGCCCCTAGGCTTATAGCATCCTGCTTTTCCAACTAGGGTTGTAGCTTAGCAAATAATGATAATATAACTACATAATAATATTTGATACAGTAAGAAAAACAATGCTTAATGACCTGATATTTATTTCATATGAAACCTGAATATTTGTTGACTTCTATAGTTATATACCTAAATCCAAAAGTTATATTATTATTATTTGCTAAGCTACAACCCTAGTTGGAAAAGGAGGATTTGTGTTTAAGTCGAACGTATTTTTCAAGCATTTAAAAAAGAAACAAAAAGTTTACTTTTTACTTATTATAATTTTTGTTTACTCATATTAAATGTTTTGAGTTTTTTATATATATATCATTTATCAATCACATTTGCGTTTTAGGCTTATGTGTACACTGATCAGCAATGTTCAAAATCTTGATATTAACTAAACAGCTCTTTCATAGTATTTGAAACAAGTAGGGATGTTTTTCAACTTGAGGTAGAATGTATTATACAGTATTGAGACCTTTATAGAAGAATATTCATTAGTAAGAATTATTTTCTCATGCCAGTCTTCTATTAAATGTAAGATTGCAATTATGTGTAATATGAGAGTGTTTATTTTACTGGGGAATTTACCTTTTCTGATGAATTAAAAACACTTCCTGATTTATGCCTCAATCAACAATGTTGAATCTAAAAAAAAAAAAAAAATTATAAATTCTGTTCAAATTGAATAAGTGAATTTTATTTATTTCCATCATAATTAATGTAAATGATCGTGCACTGCTCCCAATTGCCAGTCTTATAAGAATTTTTCTTTATTAATTTTCCAAACTTCACCTGATGTTCACATATACTTCTCCACAATCTTGTTTGCTTCCTTACGTTGATGCTTACCCCAAAAGCTGAACATTTTCTTATTTTCTCTCCTTTTAATAGACTTAATAACTTCTTGGCTAGTACAGTGGTAGCAAGTTTGCCTAGCATTCGCATGGCGGCAGATGGATCCCCGCCCGGGACCGCGAGTTTAAGCTGTTTACTGTAGAGGCCACTGCTGTGGTTGGGCACTGTAGTTGGGGGGTAGGGCTTTCCTGCCTGACGTTCTGGTGAGCATCTATTCTGATGAACCTGGAACTCAAACCAGACACCTTTTAACCTTCAAGTCTCTAGTATAGAGACAATTAGACGGTGTTGGTTGGCCCACAGTCTTCTCTATCAGTCTGCGTCGATCTAAAGAAAACTTCTACTGACATATTCTGCAGATGTTTTTTTTCTTGTTATTAGCTTCATTTTGTAATTGTTCAATCTAGTTCAACTGGTGTGATCATATTTTCTCTTCTGTAAAAAGAATTTCTTCAATGATCGATGAAAATACATCTCCCAAAGCAATGACTTTTATGTACGTAATACTCTGTTTAATCTACTATGCTGCCATTGCCTCAGTATGTATCATTATTACAAATTTATTCAAAAATATTAGTTCTGACCGCAGAGGTAGCAGCAGTAGGGGATTCAGCATTATGAAGCTTCATCTGTGGTGGATAACGGGGGAGGGTAGGCTGTGACACCCTAGCAGTACCAGCTGAACTCGGTTGAGTCCCTTGTCAGGCTGGAAGGAACGTAGAGAGTAGAGGTCCCCCTTTTTGTTTTTGTTTCTTTGTTGATGTCGGCTACCCCCCAAAATTGGGGGAAGTGCCTTGGTATATATATGTATGTATGTATTAGTTCTGATATGGAATGCTAAAATTAGTTTCAACATATCTCAGTAATGAGAGTGGCATGGTTGATCTTAGCATTGAGAGAGAGAGAGATGTTTGTTGTCATTCACAAATTCCACCCAGTTATGAAGTCCTTTCCTTCATGTGTACACAAACTGGATAACTTATTAAAAGGAGGAATACAAAAGAGTTCTAGTTGTTTCTTTGGGCTCATATAATTTTGTCTCTTGTTCCGAAAGCTTCTGGTTGTTGGAGATGGTTCTAAATGTTTCTAGTCTCAAGTAACTAACTTTGACAAGGTTGTACATTGAGAGCTTTTTTAGAATTATAGCTAGAAAACAAATAAATTGGATGATTTAAGTAGATACACTCATTTTTTTCTGATCTGGTATCAAGATTTTAGGTTATAATGTTTCAAGATGTATCTTTTTTATATTGGATTAACATTAGCCCGTTCCCTTTCAGGTGTATGTTGAAAAGAATTTGTGCTTTTGGTCAAAATTTTGAACAGTAAATTTTTCTTTCCAAAATGTAATCCTTGAAATTGTACTTTTGGTCAAAGTTATTATTAGTAAGTTTGTCCAAAAGTAGATGAATTCTTGAACTATTTATAAATCCCTCCAGTTCTATTTAGGTTAAATCTTTTCCGTTTCAATTGAAGCTGGTTTTGGACAGGCCAGGAAAGATCAGAAAACTGTATGGCAGGAAAGAAACAAAATGTTTATGCCAGGGAAGATCCGAAAAAAGTTTATGCTCTGATTAAGAAGTCTACAAAACTTTTGGTCGGTGGGATGCTTGTCAACATCTTTGAGTTGCAAGCTAAATGTTTTGCGATGCTGGCAGGATGAAATGAAATTATGTCATTATCTGTGGGGAACTTGGTCAATTGAAGTCACAGATACTAATCATGCTATTCAAGGTACTAGTTCTTTCCGAGGATCTACTAAAGGAATGGCAATTAATGTATACTGGCAGCATAGCAACTTGAACATTTATAACATCAAGAAACAAGATGATCAAGTCGGAAACACATTCATTTATCCGACTGAAGAACATTTTTTGTAAGACATAGGATAAGGAGGTGTGCCCCTGTCCCAGTTTACATATAAAAGGACTAGTTGTTACATCAAATGTATGTGAACATAAGGAAACGTTAGAGATGGCAACTTGGTGAACAAGAAAATATCATCTATTTCTGTAGCTCAACATCCTCAAGTTGGGGCAGTGGATGGAATTTTTCAGTAATGGTGCAATATAGAGATGTGATATACATCTATTTGCCAAGATTTATTTTGTAAAATCAATTCTATGTACCATGGCGTATTCCCCAATTTTGTGAGGTATCCTTACAAGGGACTTAGCTGAGTTTGGTTGGTATTCTTAGGGTGCTACAGCCCACCCTTCCCTGTTTTCCACCACAAATGTAGCTTCTTCATATGCTGACTTCCGTACTGCCGCTGCCTCAATGCGCACCAGGGTGACCCGACATAGCAGCGTGGCCTATTGAAACTGTGGCACAATCAGTTGCCATTCATCTCTAGTAAATATATATTCCCCCATTAATTTGAACCTATAGAAAAGATCTCCTTTCAGACATTGACACACTTTATTTTGTTCTTAGCATCAGCTTAAAGAGTAGGTTAGTTTTATGTTGCCTCAGTCCCCATGATCATCAGTATAAGGGTATCATAATTCCACTATTACTGGGTTTCAAAGCCAAAATTGTTCTCAAATAATGTTACCCTTTTCATATCTTTGTACTTCATTGATAAACATTTGGGATAAAGTTGTCCCTTTAGTTTATTAGTAAACGATGCAATGCTAAACTAGAGTTAACTAAGTTTTAAGCAAAATGATATTTACGTTATATTTTGAGAGAGAGAGAGAGAATTTCCCACCATCACCACCCTCCCCGACCGAGAGAGAGAGAGAGAGAGAGAGAGAATCTCCCACCATCACCACCCTCCCAGACCCAGAGAGAGAGAGAGAGAGAGAGAATCTCCCACCATCACCACCCTCCCAGACCCAGAGAGAGAGAGAGAGAATCTCCCACCATCACCACCTTCCCAGACCCAGAGAGAGAGAGAGAGAATCTCCCACCATCACCACCTTCCCAGACCCAGAGAGAGAGAGAGAGAATCTCCCACCATCACCACCCTCCTAGACCCAGAGAGAGAGAGAGAGAGAGAGAGAGAGAGAGAGAATCTCCCACCATCACCACCTTCCCAGACCCAGAGAGAGAGAGAGAGAATCTCCCACCATCACCACCCTCCCAGACCCAGAGAGAGAGAGAGAGAATCTCCCACCATCACCACCTTCCCAGACCCAGAGAGAGAGAGAGAGAATCTCCCACCATCACCACCCTCCTAGACCCAGATAGAGAGAGAGAGAGAGAGAGAGAGAGAGAGAGAGAGAGAGAGAGAGAGAGAGAGGGAGAGAGAGAGAGGGAGAGAGTGTGAGGTAGTGTGAGACAGAGATCCAGAATCTCCCAGTATCACCACCCCTAAACCCAGAGAGAGGGAGAGCGGGAGGGTGAGGAGGGGGTGTGATAGAAGGAGAATCTCCCACCATCACCACCACCGAGAGAGAGAGAGAGAGAGAGAATCAGGGTACATACAGTATATAATAATATAAACATATTTAATTTGTATAATATATATGTAGGCCTAAATATAAAAATCTGTGCATATGTGAATATATAATTATGTATTTATATCTACTGTATATGCATATATCATAAGTCTATATATATATATATATATATATATATATATATATATATATATATATATATATATATATATATATATATATATATATATATATATATATATACATAGGTCTAGAGAAGGAGTGCTAGCAAAGGGGGAGGGTACTAGCAAAAAGTTAGAAGGAATTTGAATAGTAAGAAGGGTTTTATAATTAAAGATAGAGTTGGCGAATAAAATTCGAGACAGATTGGTTTGTTTCATTATAAATAGGAAGGGAGGTTGTTGTTGTTGTGTCTAGAAAGAGATGTGTTCAATCCTAGAAATGTCTAAGGGGGAAGGAAATATGTTCGTTAATTGAACAGGAGGAGGAGAGGGAGAAAACAGGGAGGGAATGGGATTTGAGGAGTACTTGTGCATGATTCTACGTTTAGAGGTTGCCTGGTGAGACTGTTAGAGGCAAATTTGACATCATCGCGAAAATGGAGAAGGAAGAGAGGGGGAAAGTAGGGGGAAAGAAGGGGGAAATGACAAAGAATATTATAAAAGTATACTTGAGAATTATTACTAACTCATTGGCAAACCAATTAACATGGGAAACTGGAAGAAAAAAGAGAATTAGGATAAGCTAAAATAAAAACCATGCAAATCTTCGCGCTAATTCTCGAGCGAGTGAGAGGGGAGAGAGAGAGAGAGGGGGAGGGAGAGAAGGAGGGAGGGAGGGAGGGAGGGGGGTAGTGGGAGGATAGGAATGAGATCGTTGTCACTAGGCGATTTAAGAACAAATCTAACTATTCCAATTATAAAAAGGAGATCGAAACTGAAATGAATGCAAAGACTAAGTTTTAGGCAAAATGATATTTATGTTATATTTCGAGAGAGAGAGAGAGAGAGAGAGGAGAGAGAGAGGAGAGAGAGAGAGAGAGAGAGAGAGAGAGAGAGAGAGCAGAGATAAGCTAGGACACTAGCTTATCTCTGGGAGGGGGAGGGGGAAAAGGGAGGGGATGCTCATGACTGTTGTCGATAGGCGAATGAAATGAATATGAAAATAAAATAAAACATTACATTAACGTTAATTGAACAGGAGGAGAGGTGGGAAGACAGGAAGGGAAAGGAGGGAATGGGATTGAGGAGAACTTGTGCAAGGTGAGAGAGAGGGGGAGGGAGGAGGGAGGGTGGGAGGGGGGGAGGGAGGAGGGAGGGTGGGAGGGGGGAGGAGACGAACGTGATGGTTGTCACTAGGCGATTTATGAACATATCTAACTATTGGAATTCTAAAAGGAGATCGAAGTTGAAATTAATAAAAGGATTAAGTTTTAAACAGAATAGTATTTACGTTATATTTCGGGAAAGAAGAGAGAGAGAGAGAGAGAGAGAGAGAGAGAGAGGAGAGAGAGAGAGAGAGAGAGAGAGAGTGACGTCATGGTTTACCGTTATAGCGCGAAAAATCAAATCCAACTGGGTGGGAGGAAGGAATTTAGGCCAAATAAAGAGAAAAAACATAACAGTACTATAAGGACATAACTGAGGGTTGACATTATCTAATTATCTAAGTCATTCTTATGAAATATAAAAAGAAAAAAGGATATTTAAGCTACGCCAAAATAAAGACTAGCAAAATTTTCGCTAAAACTCGAGTGAGTAACAGGAAGAGAAGGGGGAGTGAATGTCATTTGGCGATTTTTACGTAAGTTTATTTATTCACTTTCTATTAGGGCAAACTATTTAGTGTAGTAACTATAATAGTTTTAAAGAAGAATTTAATGTTATATTCAAGTGAAAAATACTTAGACAAAAGGTAAATACTGGATATGCATTCAAGAAGTTAAATAACTGCCTAGCTCCCCGTCATCCTACCCTCTTCTCCCCCCCCCCTTACCCACCCTCCCTCCGTTGCCCTGGTTACGTCAGCCTGGACATGCATACCGGTCCTCCTGAGCTGCCACTTATGCATACTTATTCTATTTCCTTATCTTTTTTCCCCACCTATCCTTTCATTTCCCTTCTTCTTTTTCCCCAGTAATATAATGATAAATGCTTCTTTAAAACTATTACAGTTACTACAGTAAATTATTCGCCTTAATATGGAAATTAATAAATAAACTAACGTAAAAATCGCCAGACGAGATCCGCTCCCCCCTCTCTTCCTGTCACTTGCCTTCGCCTACCACAGCTTATAGCATAGATTTCTCTCAGCTGCTTCAATGCTACGATTCCTTCCTACTTATTTTTATTCATTCAAAATCCCCCCTCTCTCTCTCTCTCTCTCTCTCTCTCTCTCTCTCTCTCTCTCTCTCTCTCTCTCTCTCTCTCTCTCTCTCTCTCTCTCTCTCTCTCTCTGTCTTTGGTTTCTTTCCCGAAATATAACGTAAATATTATTTGAAAGCAATGAGTAGGGTTTAGAGGGATGGGGGGAGGATGTAGGTAGGGGATAGACGACGACACACACACACACACACACACACACACACACACACACACACACACACACGCGCGAAAATGGAGAAAGAAGTAAAGGAGGAAGAGAGGGGGTAAGTAGGGGGAAAGAAGGGGGAAATGACAAAGAATATTATAAAAGTATACTTGAGAATTATTACTAACTAATTAGCAAACTATTTAACATCGGAAACTGGAAGAAAAGAGAGAATTAGTATAAGCTAAAATTAAAACTTAGGCCAATCTTTGACGCTAAATCTCGAGTGAGTGAAAGGGGAGAGAGAGAGAGGGGGAGGGAGAGAAGGAGGGAGGGAGGGGGGTAGTGGGGAGGATAGGAATGAGATCGTTGTCACTAGGCGATTTAAGAACAAATCTAACTATTCCAATTATAAAAAGGATGATCGAAACTGAAATGAATGCAAAGACTAAGTTTTAAGCAAAATGATATTTATGTTATATTTCGAGAGAGAGAGAGAGAGAGAGAGAGAGAGAGAGAGAGAGAGAGAGAGAGAGAGAGAGAGAGAGAGAGAGAGAGAAAGAGAGAGAGTTAGGTAACTGCGTGGGTGGTCTCTTGGCCCCTGGCTTACGTCATGGTTACCGTTATAGCGCGAAAATCAAATCCAACTGGGTGGGAGGAAGGAATTTAGGCCAAATAAAGAGAAAAAACATAACAGTACCATAAGGACATAATTGAGGGTTGACACTATCTAATGATCTAAGTCATTCTTATGAAATATAAAAAGAAAAAAGGATATTTAAGCTACGCCAAAATAAAGACTAGCAAAATTTTCGCTAAATCTCGAGCGAGTAACAGGAAGAGAAGGGGAGTGATGTCATTTGGCGATTTTTACGTAAATTTAATGATTAAATTTCTATTAAGGCAAACTATTTAGTGTAGTAACTGTAATAGTTTTAAAGAAGCATTTAATGTTATATTCAAGTGAAAATACTTAGACAAAAGGATATGCATTCAAGAAGTTATATAACTGCGTGTGTTAGCCTCTGCCTCCCTCCACCCTTGGTGGCCCGTGTGGTGACGTCAGAGGAATGGGGCATGTTGATTGGTCAGTAGGCAAATGTTACAATCCGTTTTTGAGAAGATGAAGGTCGAGGTTAATAAAAAATCTTTCTAAAATCAATGAATGAAGGAAAGAGGAAGACACATACACAAATCAATAGTAGAAACAGAGGGCAAGACAGTGTAAAAAAATGAAGAGGAAAATGGAGTACAAGTGATAAAAAATGGAGGCTGAAAAATAGAGGAAACGAAAAGTATAGGAAAAGTCGGGTGTGGTGTGGTGACGTCAGAGGAATGGGCCTGTTGATTGGTCAGTAGGGAAAATTTACAATCCGTTTTTGAGAAGATGAAGGTCGAGGTTAATAAAAATTCGATATAAAATCAATGAGTGAAGGAAAGAAGAAGAGACATAGACAAATCAATAGTAGAAAAAGAGGGCAAGACACTGTGAAAAAATGAGAAGGTAAAATTTAGTGCAAGTATTAAAAAATGGAGGATGAAAAATAGAGGGAACGAAAAGTAAGAGAGGTAGGTATAGGAAAAATAGTGCTCCTGCGAAATGGTGCTACGATTTTGGGGATGGAGGGCTGTGATTGGGTGTTGGGCCGAGAATGACGGACTGTGATTGGGTGTTGGGCCGAGAATGACGGACTGTGATTGGGTGTTGGGCCGAGAATGACGGACCTGTGATTGGCTGGGTGGGAATATTGGGGCAGTATTTTTCAAGGAGCAGAATTTCTCTTTACAGGATGGGGATGGGGATGGGGATGTGAGTGAAATAGGGATAGAGTTTTACAGTCTGTGAAATTTTGGGTGCTTGATTTTGTGTTATTTTGTGTTGATTTTGAATATGTTTCGTTGTGAATGTGTGGCTGTGTGTTTATTGTGTTTATTTGTGTTTGTGTGCTTGTGTTTTGTTGTGTTGGTGAGATACAGGCTGCATTTCTCAGTATAGGGCAGGATTTCTCATTACACATGGGTGGGTGGGATGGAAGTAGAATATGTTCAAAAGTGAATCTGTGACATTTGGGCTGCTTCATTTGGTGTTTGTTTGTGTTTATTAGGAAAATATTTTCTTGTCAATGGCTGGGTGTGTCTTTATTCTTTTGGTTTGTATGTGTTTGTTTGTGTTTTCTTGTGTTATTGTTTTTATATGGAATATTATCTAATGTTGAGCTTCAGGTCTTGAAAACTGGATTGAGATTTCTGGCCATTGACCAATCAGAGATGGGGCTTGCTGTGACGTCACTATAAGGCTGCAGTATTTTTTCAGCTAACATGAATTGGGAATGTTCAACACTTGGATGGGTGGACACATTGTGTCTGTTGGGTCCTACTCTACTGGGGGGGTGGGGGGGGGTGCCAGATGTCTTCCAGTGAATCTCTCTCTCTCTCCCCCCCCCCTCTCTCTCTCTCTCTCTCTCTCTCTCTCTCTCTTCTCTCTCTCTCTCTCTCCTCTCTCTCTCTTTCTCTCTCTGAGGGTAAATCTCTCTCTCTCTCTCTCTCTCTCTCTCTCTCTCTCTCTGAGTGTGAGAGGGAGTGTAGCCAAGGGGGTCTTAGCCCAAGGGGTGGACTTAACCCTGAGGGAGATCTTAACCATATGGGGGTCTTAACCCCAAGGAAGAGGGGGGCTTAACCTCGGGGTGGGGTTAACCTCAGGGGGGGGTTAACCTCAGGGGGGGGGGGGTTAACCTTGGTGGGGAAGAGGGTTAACCTCAGGGGGTAGGGGCTTAACCTTGGGGGGTTACCCTAAAAAGGGGGTTAAGCTTGGAATGGGGTTAACCTTAGGGGGTTAACCTCAAGGGGGGTAACCTTGCGGGGGTTAACCTCGGGGGGAGGGTTAACCTTGGAGGAGGGTTGACCTGAAGGGTTAACCTTGGAGGGGGGGTTGACCTCAAGGGGGGGGTTAACCTCAAGGGGGGTTAACCTTGTGGGGGGTTAACATTGGAGGCAGGTTAACCTTGGGGTGGTTAACCTCAAGGGGGTTAACCTTGGGGGTTAACCTTGGAGGGGGGTTAACCTTGGGGGGGTTAACCTTGAAGGGGGTTAACCTTGAAAAGGGGGTTAACCTTGGAGGATGGTTAACCTTGGAGGGCGGTTAACCTTGAAGGGGGTCACCTTGAAGGGGGGTTAACCTTGAAGGGTGGTTAACCTTGGAGGATGGTTAACTTTGGAGGGGGGTTAACCTTGAAGGTGGGTTAACCTTGGAGAGGGGTTAACCTTGGAGGGGGGTTAACCTTGAAGGGGGGTTAACCTTGGAGCGGGGGTTAACCTTGGAGGGAGGATAACCTTGGAAGGGGGTTAACCTTGAAGGTGGGTTAACCTTGGAGAGGGTTAACCTTAAAGGGGGGTTAAACTTGGAGGGGGGTTAACCTGGGGGGGTTAACCTTGGAGGGGAGTTAACCTTGGAGGGCGGTTAACCTTGAAGGGGGTTAACCTTGATTGGGGGTTAACCTTGAAGGGTGGTTAACCTTGGAGGATGGTTAACCTTGGAGGGGGGTTAACCTTGAAGGTGGGTTAACCTTCGAGAGGGGTTAACCTTAGAGGGGGGTTAACCTTGAAGGGGGGTTAACCTTGGAGGGGGGTTGACCTTGGAGGGAGGTTAACCTTGGAAGGTGGTTAACCTTGAAGGTGGGTTAACCTTGGAGAGGGGTTAACCTTGGAGAAGGGTTAACCTAGGAGGGGGGTTAACCTTGGAGGGGGGTTAACCTTGAAGATGGGTTAACCTTGGAGGAGGATTATCCTTGAAGGGGGGTTAACCTTGAAGGGGGGTTAACCTTAGAGGATGGTTAACCATGGAGGGGGGTTAACCTTGAAGGGGGTTTACCTTGGAGGGGGGTTAACCTTGAAGGGGGGTTTAACCTTGGAGGGGGGTTAACCTTGAAGGGTGTTAACCTTGGAGGGGGGTTAACCTTGAAAGGGGGGTTAACCTTGGAGGATGGTTAACCTTGGAGGGGGGTTAACCTTGATAGGGGTTAACCTTGGAGGGGGGTTAACCTTGAAGGGGGGTTAACCTTGGAGGATGGTTAACCTTGGAGGGGGGTTAACCTTGAAGGGGGGTTAACCTTGGGGGATGGTTAACCTTGGAGGGGGGTTAACCTTGGAGGGGGGTTAACCTTGAAGGGGGGTTAACCTTGAAGGGAGGTTAACCTTGGAGGGGGGCTTGACAGCGGGGGTTGAGGGTGGGTGGTGGGGGGGGTAGTATGGGGGAGGGGGGGTAGTATTGGGTGGTAGAGGGGTAGTAGGGGGGGTAGTAAGGGGTGGTATAGGGTGGTAGGGGGTGGTAAGAAGGTTATAGGGTAGGGGGGGGAGTAGGGGGGGTGGTAGGGGATGTATAGGGTGGTAGGGGGGTATAGGATAGGGGGGGAGTAGGGGGGTGGTAGGGTGTGGTATAGGGTGGTAGGGGGGGTGGTAGAGGGTGGTGGGGGTTAGGGGGGGTGGGGGGTAGGGGGTAGTAGGGGGGGTGGTATAGGGTAGTAGGGGGTACTAGGGGGTGGTAGGGGTGGTATAGGATAGGGAGGGGGGGTTAGTGGGGTGGTAGGGTAAGGTATAGGGTGATAGGGGAGTGGTGGGGGGTAGGGGGGTGGTAGAGGGGGGGGGGTGGTAGGGGGGTGGGGTGGTAGGGGGGATGAGGGGTGGTAGGGGGGTAGGGGGGGGGTGGTAGAGGGGGGGGATGGTAGGGGGGTGGTATAGGGTGGTAGGGGGGTGGTAGGGGGTAGGGGGGGTGGTAGAGGGGGGTGGTAGGGGGGTGGTAAGGGTGGTGGTAGGGGTGGTGAGGGGGTGGTAGGGGGGGTAGGGGGGTAGTAGGGGGTGGTGGTAGGGGGTGGTATAGGGTGGTGGGGGGTAAGGGGGGTGGTAAGGGGGGTGGTAGAGGTGGGGGTGGTAGGGGGGTGGTAGGGGGTGGGGTGGTAGGGGGGTGAGGGGGGGGTATGGGGGGGTGGGGGGCGGTGGTATAGGGTGGTAGGCGGGTGGTATAGGGTGGTAGGGGGGTGGTAGGGGGTAGGGGGGTGTGGTAGGGGGGGGTGGTAGGGGGGGTGGTAGGGGGGTGGTAGGGGGTGGTAGGGGGGTAGGAGGGGTGGTAGGGGGGTGGTAGAGTGGGGGGTGGTAGGGGGTGGTAAGGGTGGTGGTAGG
>NW_027168717.1:35000-37500 GCF_036898095.1 Palaemon carinicauda
TATTGGTAGGGTGGGACGACGAAGGGGAGGACGATAGTTTGATGAGGAATGCAGAGAGGCCGCCCAAAGAAGAAGAGAAACAAGATTAAAATGGATAGAGAATAGAGGAAATGCAGAGAGGAGAAGGATATATACAGAGGCAAGAAATGAGGCATGCAGCACTAACAGAAGGAAGAAAAGAATGCTGATCAGTAGAGAGCTGGAAGAGATTGAGAGCAATAGCAGACTGGGAAATGTGAGGGCCGAGTTCCATGGAATAAATAAAATCGGGAAGGGATACCAGGCCAGACAAGGAATGGTGCGCAGTAGAAATGGCGATCTTTTAGTAGGGAGTGGGGAAATTGAGGAGAGATGGGTAGAACATTTTAGAACTTTGCTAAATAGAACAGCACCACCTGAACAACCTGCGGAGAATGAAGAAATTTTATTAGGAGAAGATGAAGAGGATACAACCATAGAGGAAATTCTGGAAATAATAAAACACTTAAAGAATAATAAGTCTGCTGGCCGTGACGAAATTAGTGCAGAACTACTGAAATATGGAGGAAGACAGCTACAAGAAGCAATGGCAAATATTGTGATTGGAATTTGGAGAAGGGAAGAAATGCCTGAGGAGTGGGAGGAGGGACTGTTTGTGCCAATTCACAAGAAAGGTGATAGAACTGAATGTGGGAATTATAGAGGCATTTGTCTCTTAACTGTTGGATATAAGATTGTAGCTAAACTATTATATAATAGACTGAAGAGACATAGTGAGACCATATTAGGAGATTACCAAGCAGGGTTTAGAGCGTCTAGATCAACCATGGACCAAATATTTATTGTAAGGCAGATCCTGGAGAAGTACTGGGAATATGATAAAGAGTCCTGGCATGCCTTTATAGATTTTAGACAGGCATATGACAGTATCCAACGAGAGGCGTTATGGAGAATACTTAGAGAGTTCAGAATACCAGAGAAACTTATACGCCTAATAAAAATGTGTTATAGAAATATGAGAGGCAGAGTACGGATTGGAGGGGAAGTAACAGATCCCTTTGAAGTTGATAGTGGTTTAAAGCCAGGATGTGCACTGTCTACGATTCTTTTTAACCTAGTGCTGGAATGGGTCATGAGACAAACACCACAGGGTAATGGAGTACACCTTGGGGGTACTATGTGTGATAGATTAGCTTATGCTGATGATATTGACTTTTGTGGTGAAAGTATCCAAGAAATTGATAGAAAAATAAGAATTTTTAGAGAAGTTGCAAATCGAGTTGGCCTGGAAATAAATGAGTCTAAAACCAAAATCTTGAAAGTTTCAAGGCAAGAGAGGATACTGGGTAACATCAGGTGTGGAAACATGGAGTTGGAAGCTGTTGAGAGTTTCAAATACCTTGGCTCAACAGTTACAGTTGAAAATAGAGAAGAGGGAGAGGTCAAATTAAGAATAGCAGCGGCAGCCAGATGTGGTTGGGCTTTAGCCAAAGTTCTCAACAGCAATATCTTATCAAGGAGAACAAAGGTGAACACCTATACAACTATTATTAGACCCGTGTTAACGTATGGCTGTGAAACCTGGAGGCTGACAAGGGATCTGTAACGAAGGTTGGAAGTGTTTGAAAACGGAATCTTGAGAAGGATATGTGGACCGTTCTTTGATGTGGAGATGGGGCAATGGAGAAGAAGGCATAACAATGAACTGAGAGAAATGACAGAAGTACCCCTGATAACAAGCACAATTATGGCACAGAGACTGAGGTGGGCAGGACATGTGGCCAGGACCGATGAGGATAGACTGATAAGCCAGATTACTAGAGGACAACCAGATGGCAGACGACCTCCAGGAAGACCCCGTATGAGATGGTCTGATAATATAAAAAGGGACATGACAAAGCTTGGAGTGGATGATCCAGGGAATTGGTGGGATTTTGCGCAGGACCGTGGTCGTTGGAAGCTTCTTGTAGCGGCGGCAAAGAGCCATGGAGGCCTGCAGCCAGTGGAGTGAGTGAGTGATTATTAATATTATTATTTTTATTATTATTATTATTATTATTATTATTATTATTATTATTATTATTATTATTATTATTATTATTATTATTATTATTATTATTATTATTATTATTATTATTATTATTATTATTATTATTATTATTTTTTAAATTATTATTATTATTATTAATTATTATTATCATTATTATTATTATAATTATTAATATTAATATTCTTATTTTTATTATTATTATTATTATTATAATTATTAATAATAATGTTATTATTTTTATTATAATAATTATTATTATTATTATTATTATTATTATTATTATTATTATTATTATTATTATTATTATTATTATTATTATTATTATTATTATTATTATTATTATTATTATTATTTTTGTTATTATTACTCTTATTATTATTATTATTATTATTTTTTATTATTATTATTATTATTATTATTATTATTATTATTATTATTATTATTATTATTATTATTATTATTATTATTATT
>NW_027168718.1:5000-55000 GCF_036898095.1 Palaemon carinicauda
CTCTTTCTAGTTCATTGCCTACGATCTCCGATAAGCTAGGAATATCGAAAGATTTAGGCCAAGGACGAGAAGGCAGCTCATTCTTTGCTAGGAAACCCGATGTTCTTGCTGAAGGCATGAAGCTCACTGACTCTTTTAGCCGAGGCCAAGCATACCAGGAAAAGTGTCTTAAGAGTGAGATCTTTCAGGGAGGCTGAATGTAAAGGCTCAAACCTGTCTGACATGAGGAATCTTAGGACCACGTCTAAATTCCACCCAGGTGTAGCCAAACGACGTTACTTAGAGGTCTCAAAAGACTTAAGGAGGTCTTGCAGATCTTTATTGTTGGAAAGATCTAAGCCTCTATGCCGGAAGACCGAGGCCAACATGCTTCTGTAGCCCTTGATCGTAGGAGCTGAAAGGGAGCGAACTTTTCTCAGGTATAAGAGAAAATCAGCTATTTGGGGTACAGAGGTACTGGACGAGGATACGGAAACTGACTTGCACCAGTCTCGGAAGACTTCCCACTTCGATTGGTAAACTCTAATGGTAGAAGCTCTCCTCGCTCTAGCAATCGCACTGGCTGCCTCCTTCGAAAAGCCTCTAGCTCTCGAGAGTCTTTCGATAGTCTGAAGGCAGTCAGACGAAGAGCGTGGAGGCTTTGGTGTACCTTCTTTACGTGTGGCTGACGTAAAAGGTCTACTCTTAGAGGAAGACTTCTGAGAAGTCTACCAGCCATCGAAGTACCTCGGTGAACCATTCTCTCGCGGGCCAGAGGGGAGCAACTAACGTCAACCTTGTCCCTTCGTGAGAGGCGAATTTCTGCAGTACCTTGTTGACAATCTTGAATGGTGGGAATGCGTAAAGATCTAGGTGTGACCAATCTAGGAGAAAGGCATCTATATGTATTGCTGCTGGGTCTGGGACTGGAGAGCAATAGATTGGAAGCCTCTTGGTCAGCGAGGTTGCAAAGAGATCTATGGTGGGTTGACCCCAAGTCGCCCAAAGTCTCTTGCACACATCCTTGTGGAGGGTCCATTCGGTTGGAATTACTTGACCTTTCCGACTGAGACAATCTGCTAGGACGTTCAAGTCGCCTTGGATGAACCTCGTTACTAGGGAGATGCCTCGATCTTTTGACCAGATGAGCAGGTCCCTTGCGATCTCGTACAGAGTCAGTGAGTGGGTACCTCCCTGTTTGGAAATGTACGCCAAGGCCGTGGTGTTGTCCGAGTTGACCTCCACCACCTTGCCTCGAAGGAGATTCTCGAAGCTTATCAAGGCCAGGTGAACCGCCAAAAGCTCCTTGCTGTTGATATGCATGCTCCTCTGACTCGAGTTCCACAGACCTGAGCATTCCCGACCGTCCAGCGTCGCGCCCCAGCCCAAGTCCGATGCGTCTGAGAAGAGAACGTGGTTGGGTTTCTGAACTGCTAGGGGAAGACCCTCTCGTAGACTGATATTGTCTTTCCACCAAGTCAGACAAGTCTTTATCTTTTCGGAAATCGGGATCGAGACCGCCTCTAGCGTCTTGTCCTTTTTCCAGTGAAAAGCTAGATGGAATTGTAGAGGTCGGAGGTGTAGCCTTCCTAGCGAGACAAATTGCTCCAGGGATGATAGAGTTCCTACCAGACTCATCCAATTCCTGACTGAGCAACGTTCTTTCTTCAACATCTTCTGGATGACGAGCAGGGCTTGATCTATTCTGGGGGCCGACGGAAAAGCCCGAAAAACTGGACTGTGAATCTCCATCCCTAAATACAGAATAGTTTGGGATGGGATCAGTTGGGACTTTTCCAAGTTGACTAGGAGTCCCAATTCCCTGGTCAGATCTAGAGTCCAATTGAGATCCTTCAGACAGCGATGACTGGAAGAGGCTCTGAGAAGCCAGTCGTCCAAATAAAGGGAGGCTCGGATGTCCGATAAATGGAGGAATTTTGCCACATTCCTCATAAGCCTCGTAAACACGAGAGGAGCCATGCTTAGGCCAAAGCACAGGGCCCGAAACTGGTACACCACGTCGTCGAAGACGAATCTCAGAAAAGGTTGGGAATCTGAGTGAATGGGGATGTGGAAGTAAGCGTCCCTTAGGTCGAGAGAGACCATCCAGTCTCCCTTTCTGACCGCTGCTAAGACTGACTTTGTGGTCTCCATGGTGAACTTCGTCTTTGTGACAAAGACATTCAGAGCACTGACGTCTAGCACCGGTCTCCAACCTCCTGTCTTCTTTAATACTAGGAAGAGACGGTTGTAAAACCCCGGTGATTGAAGGTCCGAGACTTTGACCACCGCTCCCTTCTCTAGTAAAAGAGACACTTCCAGTTTCAGGGCTTGTCTCTTTGCTTCCTCTCGGTACCTGGGAGAGAGATCGATGGGGGACGTCGCTAGAGGAGGTCTGCGTACAAAAGGGATTCTGTACCCCTCTCTGAGCAACCTCACAGATTGTTGATCTGCGCCTCTCTTCTCCCAGGCTTGCCAGAAGTTCTTGAGTCTGGCACCTACTGCTGTCTGAAGTTGCGGGCAGTCAGACTCTGCCCCGCGAGGACTTGGATCCTTTCCTCTTTCCTCTCTTCCCTTCGGCACGAGCACCTCCCCTGCTGGGGGCTCTGCCACGAAAGGGCGGAATAAACCTGGACGCTGGAGTGTCTATCCTAGGTCTAGCAGACAAGGCAGGCAAAGGGGGAGCTTTGCGAGCCGAGGACGCAACTAAATCGTGGGTGTCCTTCTGCACTAAAGACAAGGCAATTTCCTTAACTAAGACTTCAGGAAACAAGCACTTAGACAAGGGCGCAAAGAGTAGCTCAGATCTTTGACATGGCGTCACTCCTGCTGAAAGAAAAGAGCACAGAGATTCTCGTTTCTTTAGGACTCCGGACGTGAATGAAGCGGCAAGCTCGTTGGATCCATCGCGGACGGCCTTGTCCATGCAGGACATAATGAGTAAGGAAACATCCCTATCGGCAGATGAGATTTTCCTACTCAGGGCTCCCAAACACCAGTCCAGGAAGTTAAAAACTTCAAACGCCCTAAAGATGCCTTTAAGAAGGTGGTCCAGGTCCAAGGATGACCAACTAATCTTCGAGCGTCTCATGGCAAGGCGGCGGGGAGAGTCTATAAGACTTGAGAAGTCGCCCTGGGCAGAGGCAGGAACTCCCAAGCCGAGAACTTCTCCCGTGGCATACCAGACGCTCGATCTAGACGAGAGTTTAGATGGGGGGAAGGCAAAGGCCGTCTTCCCTAAACTCCTCTTGGTTTCCAACCAATCGCCTAACAGCCGTAAAGCTCTCTTGGATGAGCGAGAGAGAACGAGTTTCGGAAAGGCTGGCATGGCAGCAGGAACGCCTAAAACAAACTCAGACGGCGGCGAACGAGGAGCCACAGAGATAAAGTGTTCAGGGAACAACTCCTTAAAAAACAAGCATGACTTTTCTAAAGTCCATAGATGGTGGAACTGCTTTAGGCTCATCTAAATCTGAAGGCTGATCCTCAGGCTGTGGTTCCGCAACGTCCTCATCTGACAGTTCCTCATCTGATAACTGATGAGAAAACGGCAAAGGGGTAGGCAACGTTTGACTCGCAGCGTCCGGCCGCACTGGTGCATACGTGACGGAGCAGGACGCAGCGTCCTGAAACTGCTGAACAGTCTGGGAACTGTCAACAACAACAGGTGAGCGAGGACGCACAGCGTCCACCCGAGACTGTTTAGACCGTCTGGGTTGTGCAGTCAACACCATACTGGGTTGCGGAGGTTGACGCACCGCGTCAAAACAAGTCAACTTTGATGGTTGGTGAACGTCCTGAACGTCACCAGTCGCATCAGTGAGTTGCCTAACGTCAACGTGCGGCTGGAAATCCACACGGGATCGCATCGGGGGAGGTACAACCCCAACTGGTTGACGCGAGAAAGCTACATCAACGTCAACAGGACGCACAACAGAATGCTTGGATGGCTGACGGCCAGTAGGTTCAACGGAAACCTTCTCTGCGTTGTAGTCCTCCATAAGGGACGCAAGCTTAGACTGCATGTCTTGCAGTAACACCCATTTAGGGTCTACGGAAGCGGGTGCGGTAACAGACGGGGTTAGCGACTGAGATGGCACAACTTTGCCTCTCTTAGGCGGCGAGCAGTCATCAGATGACGGCAACGGGTCCGAACTGTCCCAGTGGCTACATCTGGGACGTTGGACTTGTCCTGAAGGGACCGACTTGCGTTTTAAAGGTCTAGAGACCTTGCTCCATGGTTTCTTACGTGAAACGCCTTCGGACGACGAGGTAAAAATGGGCTCTCTCGTCTTATGGTAGGGGCGATCTTGACGAGATACGCCTGATACCAAAGAGGGAACGTCTGTTCGCTGAACAAGGCCTCTCGAACCCATAAGTCGTACGACATTGCTTCTCCCCTGGGCTTGGGAGCTTGCAAGAGGTCCCGGACTAGGTGAACGACAGGCACGAACAGACGAACCCTCGGTCGCAACACTGTTCACAACACTTTGCGTAACACTAGGCACTTTCCCACTTTCCGCCGTGGCACTTTGGCACTTGAGTTCCTTCACGTCCGCCATGAGTTGATTACGGTCACTTGCTAAAGCCTCAACTCTCTCCCCCAAGGCATGAATAGCACGCATCATGTCTTGCATAGACGGTTCCTGAGTGCTAGGAGGGGGGTTAGGAACAACCACTACAGGGGAAAGATTAGGTTCAGGGGCATGTGGAGAGGAAAAATCTACGGACCTAGAAGAACTTCTCCTTACCCTATCTCTCTCTAGTCTGCGGGTATATTTATCAAATTCGATCCAATCGAATTCCGAAAGGCCCACGCATTCCTCACACCGATCTCCCAATTGACAGGTTTTACCCCGACAATTGGAACAAACAGTGTGAGGGTCGAGAGAAGCCTTTGGAAGACGCCTATTACAGTCCCTAGCATTACACTTTCGAAACTTAGGAACTTGAGAAGGGTCAGCCATTTTGAATTAGTCAAAGGAAAATTCCAAAAAACGATCTAAGTCATCAACAAATAATCCGATTCAAAAAAGAGTTCAAGGGTTTATTTTGAAGAAAAACACCTGTACTGCGAAAGCTCAAACCAAATTAAAGTACTTCACCAAATATGATGGGAAAACTCCAGGTTCTACAGCGAGTAAAAGTACGTCTTGTCGTCAACGTCGACAGAGAAGAATTGAAGGTTTTGTTTACATCCGAGAGTGGTATCTGGCCGACAGTTGGCGCTGGTGGGCACACCCGCAACCTGCATAGCGATCGCTCGCGAGTTTTTTTAAGTATGTTGTCTGTCGAGCCGCAGAGTTGCAGCTATTATATATTCACCGGCTAAGTTAAATATTTAAAACTGTATAATTCCCAAAAACTTGGGCAAATTTTTGAGTAGTGTTTGTTGTCATCTAGCCCAGGCATTTCAAGAACATTAACTAATTGGAAAGTTGTACTCCCTAGTTAACAACAAGAATCTATCTTCTGAGACCAATTTCTTACTTATACAGTCTATAAGCACATTCGGTGGACACGAAGCCTAACCCACCTATGCTCGTTAGTTCGTCAGTCTCACGCACCACTGTTCAGTACTGTGCTCCCTCCATCTTATCCCTCACTGCTTGAAGAAGATTAAGGAGATCCTTAGAGAGGATGGGTCTGGCTACTCACAAGGTGGAAGGAATGAGTTACTGTAATTAGTAACCATTGGATAATGTTCTTGTACCCAAGTGGCCAATCCCTGTTTGGAGAATATGAACTTCCACATGAGAGAATATATTTCCTCTGTTGTATGCCACTCCAACGCTCGAACAATGGTTTATGTATGGTGGTCTCACTTGTGTCTGATGCCTGGAAATCCCCTGTGGGGACTATCAAACTTGCTGCCGCTGCGTCTCATGTGGCAGCTGCTGCTTTGATGTTTCGGCTGTCAATGGTACGACCTGCATGAGACCATCTGGGCTTTTATCACATGGCCACTTTTGGGAGAGAGCACAGCCAGGTCGCAAAAGGGCTAACATATCGCGTATATTGCCAAGGTCCACGCTTGCATCCTTTAAAGGGGACAAAACAGAGAAAGCCATAGATTTATCATGGCTGGTAGAAGGAAAAGATACTTGAGGGGCACTCAGTAAAAACACATCCCAGCCTCAAGGGTCCTGACCCTGTGTCTCTTTGTTAGCTGCATAGTATCCCTCTTACATTAGTCTTGTCCCTCAAGTTCTCTAGCTGCATACTAACTGATGCTAACAACTCCAGAATCATGCAAGCTACCTAACCCTTTATATGCTTATTCATCTCTTTTACAAAACTACTGAATAACGCTAAAAGCAATGCTACAAACCGAAGGAGTAGGCATGCTACTGCTCGTACATACTTGAAGATAAAACCGCGGCCTCTGCCAATTTAGATTTGCTTATATTTAGATCTCTCAGTGGTAGGAAAATTAGTTCTAGTTTCCCTTCTGCACTTAACACCCCTATTCTTACTAGGGGTTTCTACAAAATCTTCTACAGAGCACAATTCGTCCATACACTAAGTGTGAGGATCAAAGATTTTCTTATGAAACTCCCTAATTTGAAAAATAGTGAACCCACGCTTATGTAAACTTAGGAAACATAATGCAAAATGACAATAAAAAGAAACTAAGACAAAACACTAAAAAACACTATACAGAGAAACAAATTGGATGGAATGCTTGGGGTAAATGTAAGCCTCATCAACGCCCAGGGCAGAATGAGCTAAAGAATTAGAGCAGCCTCACACTGCTTGGAAGTTCTACACACATCAGCGTTTCGTACCAACAGAGATCATCATCATCTCCTCCAATGCCTACTGACGCAAAGGGCCTCAGTTAGATTTTGTCAGTCGCCTCTAACTTGAGCTTTTATATCATTACTTTTCCATTCATCATCTCCTACTTCACACTTCATAGTCCTCAGTCATGTAGGCCTGGGCCTTCTAACTCTTCTAGTGCCTTGTGGAGCCCAGCTGAACGTTTGGTGAACTAATCTCTCTTGGGGAGTGCGAAGAGCATGCCCAAACCATCTACATTTACCCCTCACCATGATCTCATTCAAATATGGCACTTGAATAATCTCTCTTATAGTTTCATTACTAATCCTGTCCTGCTATTTAAGTCCCAATATTCTTCTGAGGGTTTTGCAAATCTACAAAATCTGTTGGATATTGTTTCAGTGTCATACAGCAACTCATGGAGAAAGCTATAGAAATTTTTACTTTGAATTTTAGTGTAGAGGCTGTCACCTCCAAAGAAGAAACAGCACCGAACTTTTGGAATATACTGTGAAATAATTATCTAGATTAATCTTAATTATCTTTTATATAAGTATATTGATAAGTCTAACCTATAGATCTATGTGTCTAGAAATGCATTATGTTGGGGCAATAGCACCTATGAGTAAAGAAACAGCACCCTCACTTAGGTTAAGGGGTAACCAAAGATTACTATAGATACTGTGCTATTGATGGTGTAAAAGTAAATATTTACCAAGCATCCTTATCATGTAGGCAATCAGTTTCTTTCAAAAGAATTAAACAAACATACTATTGTTTTAAACAACCTTAATTCATGACGTACAAAATTACGGTATGGTAACCCCTTCCACGGGTATACATTTACTCGTGCACCCTTCAGCGATACGATGACGTTGAGTGTAAAAACAAGTCAAGTTACATTTAATCAAATTAAGGGGTGTATGTATAATAGCGGCCACCTGTATGTATGATGTTGGCCGACTAAGAATACAGCAGTGAAAGGGGGGTCAAAGGGGTTGTCAGCCCCCCCCTCCCCCCCCCCCATTTGGTAAGTAGATGACGACATGCCTTGTAGGTTAGGTTAGGGGTTAAAGTTTAGGTTAGTTGACGTCTATTTTCCATGCAGGCTCCAACATGTCTTTAAAGGTTTAAAGGCCGCTCATGAATGGCAGAGGCAAGGGAGTGACACTGCACTATTAAGCAGGACAATGCCCCAGAGACTGACCATATTACAAATGATCAGCACCCGGGCCCCCTCTCCTCCCAAGCTAGGACCAAGGAGGGCCAGGCAATGGCTGCTGATAACTCAGCAGATAGACCTATAGGCTCCCCTATCCCCCACCCTTAGCTCACATGGATTGAGAGTTTGCAGCTACCATAGAAACTAACGAGTTTGAGCGGGACTCGAACCCCAGTCTGGCAATCACCCGGGAAGGATTTTACCACCAGGTAAATAGTGGGGGGGGGGTTAAAGTGCCCGTTGAGTAATGATGCTACGTCCGAGGTAATTTTATGGGGGAACGCGAGGCTTCAATCCTTACTAGTGACGGCACGACTAAACGTTTAGTGTTACACTAAATAAATAGTTACGTATATATTTGGTTCCCGAGATAGCTAGCAATCGGGTAGTAATTTATAATAACCAGACCTATTCCGGTTAACCAGATTATTACTATTAAAGGTTGACCTATAGGTTATAACATTCTGTCAAAATCTAGATTGATAACTACGGTAGGCTTAAGCTTATTCTAAATATAGACAATGGTTAGTCCTACGGACCAAAACTAAAATGACAACACCTCAATTCAACATCAAGCCTTAATTAAAATCATCAAATTCAAATTCAAACTCAACCCGAAGCTTTAAATTCAACTTCAAACATAAATAATTAACCGGCCATTAAGATGGAATCTCACTCTAAGCCTATTGCCGGCTTCATCCAAAAATAACAATTGAAATATCACTTTAAATTACCTTTATTGTGTCTAAAGGATGTCCTGCCGCTACCAGGCACATGCCCCCGAAGCCTCCGGCTATGAAATCCTTCGCGGGGCTCACTGCAGGCATTTTTTTTGGATTTTCGAAAAGGAATTACACCAATTATCAAAACGTAAATAGAGGCACAGTCCTCAGCAGTGTTGCCAGATCTTCTTAGGAGTGTTTATGTTAAGAAAATATTTTTTGGTGTGAATTTGAATAATAAAAGATAAGATTAAATTAATTACTAATTAAATATAGATATTATTAATTTATTTTATTTCCTTTTGGATGGACGAAAGTCTAACTGATGATAATAATAACGAATTTGAAATGGTTTGGTATCACTGTGAAAATATTTTTGGGTGTGAATTTTAATAATAAAAGATAAGATTAAATTAATTAATTAATAATAATGTTATTTAATTACTTTATTTCCTTTTGGATGGACGAAAGTTAAAATGATGTTAATAATAATGAATTTGAAATGGTTTGGTATCACTGTTTTGCTCTCAGCTGATTTTGGTGTTTTCTCATAACAGCAACAAACAAGTGGCACTTGTTATATTGAATAAATTACTTAAAAAATTATAACAAATGTTTTTAAAGTGAATTTAAATATAAATAAAACTTTATTCAGATTTTTTAACTCTTAATAAATAATTATATTAAACATAATTATCAATAATTATTTAGTAATTTTCATATTTATAACTTTTTATTCGTCTAATTTATATAGAACGAAAAGAGAGCCAAACTTATTTCAATTCACATATAACCACAATTTTGATAAAATAATGTGCTCATATTATGTCATATATCCCCTTCTTATAGATATAAAATGGAAATTAATGCAAATTAATTATATAATGATTCCAAAATGCTAATTCAGGTGAAATTCCATATTGAAAATGCGCCAGGAATTGTTAAATTTCTAGTTACCATTTCACGATATTGTTCAGTTTGGAGAGAATTAGAGAAACTAAAATATGTATTTGGTTATAACCATTTTATTAGTAAAGATAATCTTACAGTAATAACCGTCTAAATAAAGTATACCATAAATATCTTGTAATTAATTCGTTATTCAAAACTGTGCATATATGTTTATTATAGAGCTGGCGGTAAAATTCCGCAGTGGACATCAGTAAAAACCTCTTCTTTTGATTCTGATTGGTCGATGCTTTTGAACTGTAGACCAATCTCTAGTTTAATTGGTTACAATGATATCAGCTGTGGAAATTTAATGTCAGTGACCATATATGTCTATTATTATCACATATTTTGATATAAAAGATGGCAGTGGTCTATGTTACTTTGTCATAGTCTAACATTGACTGTAGGCCTACTATTCTCTATGCCATGTATATATACACAATATACTTTCAAATGTATGGTTTTCAGTTAGATGTCTAATTACATATATGTTTAGTACAGTCTTGTTAAATATGTTTTATGTTGTATTTCATATCTTCATTCATACCAGTAGGCCTACATTTTCTAATCTTATTTTGCATATATAACCAAATATATGGAATATTAAATGCCATATTTCCATTTCCATAATCTCAATTTTCTTATGTTTTTTAGTTACTTGTTTTAAGACTGTATGTCACATTTTTCCATTTTAAATTACATATAATAGACTACATATAACAATAAACGCTATATTTCAGTGGTCACATAATTTATTGTACTTTATATCATACGCCTTAATAGACTTACGATGAATAACTCAAGGGTTGATTGTGCAATAAGATTAATATCACTATTTCTATTTTGTGATTATTTGTTTTCAATATAAGTTTAATTTACGACATTTGGAAGATTAATTTTAGAGACTTACTAGGAGACATTACAAATTCTTGAATAATAGAGAGACATTACAATTTGTTTAATAATAGAGAGACATTACAAATTCTTGAATAATAGAGAGACATTACAATTTTTTTAATAATAGAGAGACATTACAAACTTTCTAATATCATCATTATGATTAATTCCTTTTTGTAATATAAAATACTCAACTAAAAAAAAATTTCTTTCTCCAACACCAATATATACCTAATCAGAGTCATAATTATATATATATATATATATATATATATATATATATATATATATATATATATATATATATGAATATATATATATATATATATATATATATATATATATATATATATATATATATATATATATTCAATATATTTTACATTGCTTTAATTCTACAATTTCATTTGATAATTAGACTAATGACAATATATCGCTTTCAAATGTCATAACAAACAAAACAATATCAATTCATGTGTTATTTTTAATTTAGATATCTCCCAATTACTCTAAAAAAATTACTTCATAAAATAATCATAGACAAAAACATATAAAAAAACCTAAATCTCTAAAACATTAAATTACAATAAACATTAGGTACGACAAACGAAGCTAATCCGTTTGCTTCCGCAAGAATTCCTGAAGCTGCTGCGCTTTCCTCTCTCTCATCAGTTTTCTCTCAGTTTCCAGTTGCTGCTTGACCCTCTGCTTCTCCTCGGCTAATCTCTTTAGGTACATCTCTTTCTTGAGCTGTTTGTCCTTCATCGCTTGCTGGTGCTCGGCTTCCATCCTCATCTTCTCGTCCGCTTTCAGTTTCTGGTAGTTTCTCATCTGTCGGTTCATCGTGGTCTTCGCGAATGACCTGAGGTAGGCCTTGGCTTCGTCTCCTTGCGGCATCTCGGCGCCGTTCGTTAGGCTGACGACGCTCAGGCTCTCCACTTCCACTTCTTCCTCTTCCTCTTCATCTTCTTCGTCAACTTCATCTGACCTGACCTGAACCTCAAACGTTCTTCTTGCATTTAAGCGTTCTAACTGCATTTCTTCTGTGTCTTCTAATTTGAGTTGGACCTCTTTCAAGTGTTCTCTCTCCCTCTCCATGTCCTCATAATCTTCGTCCGTGAGAGGAGCGTAAGTTTCCTCGGGCATTTCGGCTTCTGCCATCTTCAGCAGGTCTTTGACTTCAGCAGGAAACGCAGAGAAAGCCGTGAGGGGCAGCCAGTTTGGTTCTTCCTCAGAAACAATGATCGCCTCGGGTTCGTCTCCCTTGACAGCCTCCTTGACGACGTTCCTGCGAGGGGATGGATCAGGCGTCGGATCAAAGAGATGCTTGGGGCACTTGAGCCTCCGGGTCGTAACATGGAACACGTCAAAGTACGAGTGCTGGGGAGGAGATGCGCATAGGGGAGCTACTCTGGAGTCGTACTTCAGACGTACTGGGTCCTCGTTAGTGCAGACGGTTCCCTGTGTCTCTTCCCATCGACAAGTTGTATATGCAGGCTGTCTCACCTGAAAAGAAGGTTCTAATGAAATTGCATACTTAGAAGAAAATAATACAACCTAACCACAAAGCTCTTTCTACTTGTAAGGTAGAGATGGAAGCAGGAGACATTGATAACATCAAATGATCTTAAAAGCAGTAAAGTATTTGGAAGTTCCTACTGACTGGGTGAACATAACCGTCCAAAGACTAGAACATTACTGCTGTTTTAGAGATAAATGGTAAGTGTCTTATGGTAATTTAGAATATGATGCAATTTGCACAGCCATGCTTAAACAGCAGTGACCTCCGAATGCAGTCTCACTATAAAGAATAAAAAAAATAAAATGAGCAATCAATAAATAGGTGGTGGAATTTGAAAGGTTTAACTATCTTTCATAATGTTCGTAACCTTACAGTCTTCTTATGACAAATATCCCAAGGGTCGTTATAGAATTAAGAATGAGATGGAAATTATTTAGTGTAAAATTTTTAGTTAGAATAAACAGTCATAACGAGTTTGCGTAGAATGGCTGAAAGTTTCTTTTATCTTACCTTGTTAGTTATAGTTGGTTTCAACTGAAACAGATCGCATGTACAGTGCCATGGGTTCTGATGAAGCTGAATCAGTTTAGCTGGAACCAGTACGAAGATTCCAAGGGGAAGAGTCGTGAGGTTATTGTGGTGGAGGTAAAGTTCGCGAAGACTTGACAAATGGTCAAATGTCCCTGGGGCGAGCTCATCAATGCTATTGCTACTCAGATCTAAGTAGCGTAACTTTTTCAGGCCAAAGAATGCATCCAGTGATAGCCAGTTGAGGTGGCAGTGACTCAAGTCCAAGTGTTCTAGGTTTGATGTAGCCGTGAAGGCATCAAAATCGATTGAAGTGATGCGTCCGTGAATAGTCAATTCTTTCAAGTAAGGCATTCCCTCTAGAAGAGCACGACTTAGCGAGATGAATGTTGTGTTCTCAATCTGAAGAACCTTTAGTAAGCTCAACTGTCTGAAGGTATCGACATGAAGTTCAACGGACACATCTCTAGACCCAAGAAGAAGCCGTTCCGTGTTGTTGACATTTGAGAATGTGAAAGGAAATACATGAGTAAGAGGGTTGTTGAGAAGACGCAGGGTAGCAAGACTAGGTAGACTTGGAAAACTAGATGGACCTAGTCTATCAAGTTTATTGTGATCCAGATCCAGTGTTAATAACTTATCTAATCCCGTAAATGTATTTCCCTCGATTTCCAAGATGTTATTGTGAGCCAGGGAGAGATGCCTCAATTTTGGAGTTGGTGAAAACATCGCCGGAGGCAGGATTTTGATGTGGTTGTGTTCCAGTGTGAGTGTATGCAACTTATTCAGTCCTGTCAAAAGCTCTTGGCCAACTCGGTCCAACTTGGCATGAGCCACGCGAAGGTATTTCAGCTGCGGTTGGGATATGAAGGGTGCTAATATAGCATCAGATTCAGACTTGAACACGTCGTACGGCACAACGTCTTCTTCCTTTTCGCGCTCTTCTAGAAGAATCATTTCAATTTCCGATTGAAGTTCACTGGCCGGTGGTAACGTCGGCATCTTCGACATTATTTCTGGAGGGAGATCGAGGTCTCTGATTTGGTCGGTGAGAGACAGGAATTCCTGAATAGGCAAATCTAGCAAAGTTTTTGAAGACACCGGATGAATCTGTCTCCTCAATCTTCCTCCCTCGAGGGCGGCCACAAGACGAACATACTGCAGGTCCAAAAGCTGAAGGTTCACCAGAGACGTCAACGCATCTTCGGAGAGGGCCAGTTGGAGATCCTGATCTTCATCTCTCAATTTCTTACTTTCTTCTTTATGTTCGACCATGTCTAAGACGCGATTGGAGAAGTAACCTGAAATTTGAACGGCCTCTTTCCTTGCGTATCCTTGAATGTGAAGAGCTTTGAGTTCTCTCAATGGGGCGAGTTGTCCACTCTCAATGAAAGTCATCTTACTTGTTGCTGCTTGCAAGAGATTTAGTACCTGAAATGTTTTTTTTTAAGGTTATCAGTTTTAGTGTCAGTCTCACCACCATAGATTTATAGATAATATCAACATGACTTTTAGTATGCAAAGTTCTTATGTTTACTTATAAACTTATACTGAAGATACCATCAACTAAACTATTTTCAGTATGTCAAATAGGTCCCTCGCATAACCACAAATTTATATCAGCTTCATGACTTTTAGCATACAAAGTTCTTATGCTTTTTATAAACTTATCTTACACTAAAGATACAATCAACTAGATTAATTCAATATATCAAATAGATCTATAAGACAAGCAAAGAAATTATCACTTCATGAGTCCTAATCCAATAACTAAACACTTGTGTCCGGCATCAATGACCTTAGATGTCAGTATGCCTGAAAACTTTAAATCAATCAATCAATCAATCATAGACGCTACCTAGGTATACTTAGTAGCTTAATCAACACTTTCATCTGTTCACTGACCATTGTTCTTGATGGCAATTCACTGATCATCTGAGTTAAATTTGTCTCCAGCATAAGGGCGCAAGTCGCATGCAGTCCCCTGACCTCCACGTCTAACTCCGCGTCCGTGGCAGTGCTCGAAACCACAAAGTCACCTGATTCCATCACCTGGAATAAGACCAAGAATATAATTTCAAAATTTTTCCAATTTAAGAATGCTTATGTAAATTTGTATCTGATTACTGAGAAGAATTCATAATTGTGATGTAGCTTACATTAGCAATTCTAATTGTATCAATGCATATATAACATGTATAACTGACATGTGTGTAAAAGGGGAAAAATGAGAGACAATACATGTGTATAAGAGGGAAAATGAGAAACAATATGACGTGTATGAGGGAAAAATGAGACAATGCAACATGTGTATAAGAGGGAAAATTGAGAGACAATACATGTGTGTAAGAGGGAAATAAGAGATAATACAACATGTGCATAAGAGGGAAAATGAGACAATACTACATGTGTATAAGAGAGAAAATTGAGAGACAATACATGTGTATAAGAGGGAAATAAGAGATAATACATGTGCATAAGAGGGAAAATGAGAGACGATACAGCATGTGTATAAAAGGGAAAATGAGAGACAATACAACATGTGTATGATAGGGAAAAATGAGACAATATGACATGCGTATGATAGGAAAAAATGAGACAATATGACATGCGTATGATAGGGAAAAATGAGACAATATGACATGCGTATGATAGGGAAAAATGAGACAATATGACATGCGTATAATAGGGAAAAATGAGACAATATGACATGCGTATGATAGGGAAAAATGAGACAATATGACATGCGTATGATAGGGAAAAATGAGACAATATGACATGCGTATGATAGGGAAAAATGAGACAATATGACATGTGTATAATAGGGAGAATGAGATACAATACATGTGTTCAGGACGGGAAAAAGGAGAGACAAAATGAGGTACGAGTCTCACGTCATTTGGATGCAACTGCGGCAGATCGTCTTCTCCCCAGGAGGTCATCCAGGTTAGCACGAAAGAAGCCGCCTTCAACGGGGCATCCTCACACGCGCACTCCTCTGGGCATCCCAGGTTCGGGTCTTCTAAATTGTGCCGCGATACGATGGATTTGTGGACGGGTTCCGATGCCTCGATATCCAAGTCCTGAGATCCTTGTCCTGATATTGAGAGCTCATCCTCGGGAACGGGGGATCCTGCGCAGGCAGCCTGTAAGGGAAAAAGAAAATGGGAAAAAAAGTTAAAATGGGAAAATAAGGGAGTGGTTAAAGAAAATGGGAAAATAAGTTAAAGACTAAAGAAAATGGGAAAATAAGGTAATGGTTAAAGAAATGGGAAAATAAGCTAATGACTTAAGAAAATGGGAAAAAAAGTTGATGGTTAAAGAAAATGGGAAAATAAGTTGATGGTTAAAGAAAATGGGGAAATAAGTTAATGGTTAAAGAAAATGGGGAATAAGTTAATGGTTAAATAAAATGGGGAAATAAGTTACTGGTTGTAGAAAATGGGAAAATAAGTTAATGGTTAAAGAAAATGGGAAAATAAGGTAATGGTAAAAGAAATGGGAAAATAAGTAAATGGTTAAAGAAAATAGGAAAATAAGTTAATGGTTAAAGAAAATGGGAAAATAAATAAATGGTTAAAGAAAATGGGAAAACAAATAAATGGTTAAAGAAAATTGGAAAAGTATGCCAATGGTTAAAGAAAATGGGAAAATAAGTTGATGGTTAAAGAAATTGGGGAAATAAGTTAATGGTTAAAGAAAATGCAAAAATAAGTTAATAATTAAAGAAAATGGAAAAACAAGTTAATGAATCAAGAAAACGAGAAATCAGTTAATTATTAAAGAAAATGGGAAAATCAGTTTATAGGTAACTTAGGTAAATGAAGATATAGACTTAATGACACCATAACCATGATTATAAATATATTGAAATGGTGTTATCATAGAAACTATGGGAAGAATGGTTTCATGAAACTTTTTTTCTTTGTTTGTGGGTGAGATCATGATGAGGGGCAGATGGAGATGGTTTGGGCATGTTCTTTGCACTCCCCAAGAGAGATTAGTTCACCAAAGTGTCAGATGGGCTCCAGAAGGCCCTAGAAGAGTTGGAAGACCTAGGCCTATATGGCTGAGGACTATGAAACGTGAAGTAGGATGAGATTGCTCATTCTACTTCTTGGTTCACTAGACCTAGTCAGCAAAATGTGAAAAATTACTAATATTTCTATCCGCGAATAATGATATAAATCATGAATATAATTAGTAACAAAGGGATTCCAAAGTATGGTAGCAGAGGGAAGAATATACACGAGATATTCTTTTGATAAAGAAATAAATAAAAATTGGTGGAGAGAATGGGTTTTGACCCCAGAGAAATGTATGATATCATATAAGACGAAAAATAAAAAGTATTATTATCATTATTATTATTATTATTGTTAGTAACTTGTTTTAATTTTTTGTAACTGAAAAAAGTGTAAATATCCATAAATACCAATTAAAATCTGTATATATATATATATATATATATATATATATATATATATATATATATATATATATATATATATATATATATACACTGTATATATATATATATACATATATATATATATATATATATATATATATATATATATATACATATATATATATATATATATATATATATATATATATATATATATATATATAGATATATATATATATATATATATATATATATATATATATATATATATATATATATATATATATATATATATATATATATATACATATATATATATATATATATATATATATATATATATATATATATATATATATATATATATATATATATATACACTGTATATATATATATATATATATATATATATATATATATATATATATATACATACACTGTATATATATATATATATATATATATATATATATATATATATATATATATATATATATATGTATATATATATATATATCTATATATATATATATATATATATATATATATATATATATATATACAGTGTATATATATATATATATATATATATATATATATATATATATATATATATATACAGTGTATATATATATATATATATATATAGATATATATATATATATATATATATATATATATATATATATATATATATATATATACACTGTATATATATATATATATATATATATATATATATATATCTATATATATATATATATATATATATATATATATATATATATACAGTGTATATATATATATATATATATATATATATATATATATATATACACTGTATATATATATATATATATATATATATATATATATGTATATATATATATATCTATATATATATATATATATATATATATATATATATATATATATATATATATACACTGTATATATATATATATATATATATATATATATATATATATATATACACTGTATATATATATATATATATATATATATATCTATATATATATATATACACTGTATATATATATATATATATATATATATATATATATATATATATATATATATATATATATATATATATATATATATATATATATATATATATATACAGTGTATATATATATATATAGATATATATATATATATATATATATATATATATATATATATATATATATATATATATATATACAGTGTATATATGTTTCTAGTTCCCTGCAGGACATAAGCCTCAGACATGACCAAGTTTGACCATTTTCATCACCGCATTGTGGATTGGTGATAGTGGGAGACTTTGGTCTGATCACTCACAGCAAACCAACCTAATATGGGTGGCCCTGTTTATTACAGCTTCTCTGATCATGACAATATATATATATATATGTGTGTGTGTGTGTGTGTGTGTGCGTGTGTGTGTGTTGCTGTTTATCAAGTACTTCAGGAAGTTTAAGGACACTGCACCAAAACGTACCCTGACCTTATCTTGCGGGAATGCACATAATGGACATGTCATTACCATTCAGTTAAACGCCATTTATAAGTTATTGCTAATAATAATCATAAAGATAATTATAATATTGTGCTAAATAATTGCATAAGGGTTTATAAGACACATTATTTTTTTATATTGAAAATGAGAATACCAAAAGTAGCAACTTACCAGGACGAGTAGTAAATTGAAGATGGTTTTTTTCTTCATTTTTTTTTTCAGTTGGTTGATTTCTCGATCCAAAAATAATTCTTGTAGGCTATATGTTGGCTTGATGATTTTTATAGTTTTTTTTTATCTTTTTTTAAAGTTCTAATTGTTTTTTATCACATTTGTTTGACTAGTTTATAATTTATGTTCTTTTGTTGTTAGTTTCGTAGAACGATGAGCAATGGAGCGATTTAGATACATAGAATTTTTCATATCAAAACCAGTTATTTTTTATATATGTAATGCTGAGATGTTTGTTTAAGCTGTAAATTAAAAAAAAAAAAAACGTAGATTAAACATTAAAATGAATCTCAGAGTAGCCTATAGATCATATTGCTTTGTTGGTTAGAAATTTATCAAACTACAGTAAACTCACACACTTTTTTTTTTTGTTTTTTGGAAAAGCAAGTTCATCAATATTCAGTAATTTATTTCGTTCTTTTTCGAAGTAGGCCTACTTGCTAGCTAGGCCAGTGTAAAGTATACTTTTTCACTTATTTCTCCTAATTGGCTATTTAACTTTACTCCAATTTTTCTATATCTGCTTTTATGTATAACTAATTCTTAGCCGAAATTTCAATTAGATATATATGCTTATTTAGGTGATTTTAGAAACATGTTAGTATATCAATTTATTATAAAATATTCACTTAATAGTTTCTCCTAACCCTTACTTAAAATATACAAGAGATTTTTTGGTTATTTTCATCTTTTAAACACAAACTGTGAATCACCATAGAAAAAAATGCAATTATACGTAAAAATGTCAGACAATTTTACACTTTTGTTATTCGTAAATATAATTATTCGTCAATATAAGCGCAATTCTTCTTCACTATATTATTGTATAATCATTGATAATTTATTTTATATAGATTTCAAGCAGCAAAAACGTCCAAATTAAGAGATGATTATGAAATACAAAAAAATTGATGCATTCCTCAGTATTTTTGAGAAATGTACAAATAGTAAATTACTTTTAATGTACAAACAAAAAGAAAAATTTCCTTTTCCAAACACTGTGTTAATAAATACGTCCAAATTTAGCGATAATTAAAAAATACACATACGGAAAAAACTCCCACTTTCAGTAATTTTTTAGAAATACACAAACAAACCTTGAAATTTCCTATTCAAAACACTTTGTCAAGACTTCCGCCATTTTAATGTACAAACAAAAAGAAAAATTTTCCTTTTCCAAACAGTGTTAATAAATACGTCCAAATTTAGCAACGATTAAAAAATACACATACGAAAAAACTGCCACTTTCAGTAATTTTTAAGAAATACACAAACAAACATTGAAATTTCCTATTGAAATCACTTAGTCAAGACTTCCGCCAACTAGTTTCCACTGTTTCCACACATTTTAGCCCAAATCTCACCCCCAAAAGTGTCCAAATATCACCACACACAACGTCTAGGGACCAGACTAAAGCGCCGAGTGAGGACCAGGAGGTCACCAAGTGGGTGGGGTCAACCGGAAGTGCCAAGGGGGCGTGAAAACTGATAGAGTTCGACTCGGTTGATGTAACGAGGAAGGACGAATATGATTATAATTGACTAGTGGATGAAAATGTAAGTATTTTATTATTATTATTATTATTATTATTATTATTATTATTATTATTATTATTATTATTATTATTATTATATGAGAAAGGACTTTTAAAGTTAGAAATTCATGTATAGGGGTTCATCCCTGATATAGTTGTCATAAGAAATTTCTCTCTCTCTCTCTCTCTCTCTCTCTCTCTCTCTCTCTCTCTCTCTCTCTCTCTCTCTCTCTCTCTCTCTCTCTAAATATATATGTATATAATGTATATATATGAATATATGTGTATATTATATATATATATATATATATATATATATATATATATATATATATATATATATATATATATATATATTTATATATTTGTATATCTATATCTAAATATATATGTATATAATGTATATATATGAATATATGTGTATATTATATATATATATATATATATATATATATATATATATATATATATATATATATATATATATATATATATATATATATACATATACATACATATATTTATATATATATATATATATATATATGTATATATATATTATATATATATCTATATATTTAAAAATATATAAATATAAATATATACTGTATATACATATATATGTATATATATATGTATATATATATATATATATATATATATATATATATATATATATATATATATATACATATACAGTACATATATATATATATATATATATATATATATATATATATATATATATATATATATATATCCATACACTTTCTCTTTATTATATTAGGGAGATATACTGTGTATACATACATACATGCATACATAGGTACAGCGCTGGACTATAAAGTAACATATATTTTAGTGAAAGGGTTTGTGTATCGCCGTGATTACCAAAGCTGTTCTAGTCAAGGCTTCACAAACTAGGTTAGCTTGCCGTGAGCCATCAGACAAAAGTCTCCCACCATCACCAATCCACACTGGCCAGTGCGGTGATGAAAATGGCCAAAACTCAGATATTACTGAGAACATGTTTTAGGTTTAGAGGTAGCTCATGAATGGCAGAGGCAAGGTACAGTAACATTGTCCTACCAAGCAGGACAATGCCCTAGAGACTGACCATATATACATATGATCACCACCCAAGCCCCCTCACCACCCAAGCTAGGACCAAGGAGGGCCAGGCAATAGCTGCTGATGACTCGGCAGATCGAACTACAGGCTCCCCCAAATCCCCCCATCCTTAGCTCAGAAGGATGTTGAGGTTGCAGCAACCAAAGGAACTAACGAGTTTGAGCGGGACTCGAATGCCAGTCTGGCAATCACCAGGCAAGGGTGCTACCACCAGGCCACCACAACCCTGTAGTGGACTAGAAATAGCTGCATTCATTGTTGTTGTTGATATGAATATATCATTCCCTGTCACACTCAAGTTTGAATTGCTGAACTGTAGATGAGTCCACAGTGCAACAAACTTCATCAAAGTTAGCGCTTTCATGCGCTTACACATTAACCCTTTTAACCCCAAAGGACGTACTGGTACGTTTCACAAAACTCATCCCCTTACCCCCATGGACGTACCGGTACGTCCTTGCAAAAAACTGCTATTTACATTTTTTTTTTTTTTTGCATATATTTGATCATTTTATGAGAAACTTCAGGCATTTTCCAAAAGAATGAGACCAACCTGACCTCTCTATGACAAAAACTAAGACTGTCAGAGCAATTTAAAAAGAATTTATTGCAAACTGTGCTTGAAAAAAAAAAAAAAAACGCCTGGGAGTTAAGGGTTGGAAAGTTCCAAGTAGCTTGGGGGTAAAAGGGTTAACAGAAAACTTCACTTATGTCCAAGATACAAGTCAATTGTGCAGTACTTGTTATACTGGCTGTGAAATTTCTGTATGGTGCTATGTATAAAGCAGTGTTTTTAAGTGACTTTCACAGGCTTAGAGACTGTCACACTGCCTGTGAACACTGAGATTACCAAACAATTCTTCTTCTATCAAGGGGTTAACTACTGCACTGTAATTGTTCAGTGGCTACTTTCCTCTTGGTAAGGGTAGAAGAGACTCTTTAGCTATGGTAAGCAGCTCTTCTAGGAGGACACTCCAAAATCAAACCATTGTTCTCTAGTCTTGGGTAGTGCCATAGCCTCTGTACCATGGTCTTCCCCTGTCTTTGGTTAGAGTTCTCTTGCTTTAGGATACACTCGGGCATGCTATTCTATCAAATTTCCTCTTGTTTTGTTAAAGTTTTTATAGTTAATATAGGAAATATTTTAATGTTCTTAAAATATTTTATTTTTCCTTGTTTCCTTTCCTCACTGGGCTATATTAATATTATTATTATTATTATTATTATTATTATTATTATTATTATTATTATTACTTGCAAAGCTACAACCCTAATTGGAAAAGCAGGATGCTATAAGCCAAGAGTTCCTAACAGGGAAAGTAGCCCAGTGAGGAAAGGAAACATGGAATAATAAAATATTTCAAGAAGAGTAACAACAGTAGCACAAATATTCTATATAAACTATTAAAAAACTTTAACAAAGCAAGAGGAAGAGAAATGAGATAGAATAGAGTACCCGAGTGTACCCTCAAGCAAGAGAACTCTAACCCAGGACCGTGGGACAGAGGCTATAGCACTACCCAAGACTGGAGAACAATGGGTAGGTTTTGGAGTGTCCTCCTAGAATAGGGAAAGTAGCCACTGAACAATTACAGTGCAGTAGTTAACCCCTTGGGTGATGAAGAATTGTTTGGTAATCTCAGTGTTGTCAGGTGTTTGAGGACAGAGGAGAATCCGTTAAGAATGGGCCAGACTATTAGGTGTATGTGTAGGCAAAGGGAAAGTAAACTGTAACCACAGAAAGATCCAATGTAATACTGTCTGGCCAGTCAATGGACCCCATAACTCTCTAGCGGTCGTCTCTCAACGGGTGGCTGGTGTCCTGGCCAATCTATTACCTACTAAAATAATGAAGCAACTGTTTATACAAGCTTGTCATGTTGAGGGATTAGAGCTGGGTTTGAGTTTTGAGTAGATATACGATACCGAAGAAATCAGGAATGATTAGATTGATTCATTTGTGCCAGTAGAACTAGAATTAAGGTCTTAGAGGTCATTTAGTGCTCATCTGCAAAAGGAAGAAGACCCACAAGATGCAGTATGAAGTAAAAGTTTACAACTTTGAACAGTAAGAGGAAAGGAACTGGATGCGGAGATATGAGCTGAAAAGAGAGTGCAGTTCTGTGCCAAGAGGACAATGTTACAAAGACTTTTAATGAAAATGAGAAAGGAGAAACAACTTTGAAGTTTCGCTGGAGTCGAGGATTAAAATTGCCCGACAGAATGTTTTAAAAAAGCCAGAGAAAGGTTGTAGGATATAAGAGTTATGATACTGAAATGAATATAGATTCTATTTTGATGTAAGTCTGAATGTCATCAAAGTAAAAGAATTGCACACCGGTACTGGGAGAGACTCGCTCAACCTAAGGTAGATTGCTGCAAGTTAATTTAATAATGAGTAATAGAAAGATGAAAAATAGAGCCAGTTAAAAGAGCAAAGGTATGGAAACTGAAAAATAAGGATTATCCAGTGTCGGCATATTAGAGATAACATTTAATCGGGGGAAACCACTGAAAGAAAGAATACAGAAAGATGGATATCAGTTGAAGATAAAGAGAAACTGATATGGCTAGATAATCAGGGTACACAATTATTATTATTACTAGCCAAGCTACAACTGTAGTTGGAAAAGCAGGATGTTATAAGCCCAAAGGCTCCGACAGGAAAAAATAGCCCTGTGAGGAAAGGAAATAAGGAAAGAAATAAACTATGAGAAGTTATGAACAATCAAAACAAAATATTTTAAGAACAGTAACAACATTAAAACAGACCTTTTATATATAAACTATAAAAAGACTTATGTTAGCCTGGTCAACATAAAACGATTGTTATATAGATTAAAAGAAAATTCAATTCAAAACCATAAAAGCTAAGATGTTCTTATAAAATTTAAATAGCTTTCAGAAGAAGGAAATCACGAGTTGAAACGGTTGGAGCAGTATGAGTGAAAATATGAGATGGCTAGACTACTGCTTAACGAATAATGTCCCATAAGTCTAGACCGAAGACAAACAATCTATACGAGACTTGTGCTACTCCACGCAGTTGATATTTGGGAACTGACGAGAAAAGAAAACGTGGAGATTTCGAAAAAGTGGGAGCTTATGGTAAGATTTACAACTGGAGTACAATGGTTAAATTCTGTTATGAATGAGGAACTGCCAAGATCCTTTAAATAATGATTTCAGTACATGAGCAGTACTACCCCTCTATAGGGAGATGAAGCGTTTTGAAGTTGGAAAAGTGACTTGAGAATTTGGACGTACAGTAATTGACGAAGTTGATCATAAAGAGATGGAAGTAGCTTGGAGGGTCCAGGATATCATGGGAAAAAAGTGGCAAAGGAAGACCTAGCCGTGAAAAAAAAATTAATGAAGACAAGCACAAGATAGGAGAGAGTAGAAAGAACTTTCACATTCAATTCAACCTAGTAAATAAATGTTAAAGAAATTTGAGGGAAAGTGTTCATGTTAGTGAATGACATTGTGCTCTACTCTACATGTAGACCATTTTCCTCACAGGGGGTTGTTCTGTCAGGGAGCCTCAAGCATTGCACTGTAGACTTCAAGGGTCTTTTTCATTGTTCCTTCGTCTCCTATTATTATGACAAGCTTGGGTGCACATAGTTTATATGTTACTTTACTGAAATTCCTTTTCTCTTGTCCATTCCATAAAATTTTTACTTTGGTGTAACAGCAGGCCTTTCCCTGAAGTAGCACTTGGGCACTAAAAGACCTCAGATGTCCCAGTACATAATTGTAATATACAGTAAACTCATAACTCCAGGCAATTTCTTAGTGGAAAAAACTGATACTTTGAATAGAGAATCTATTCTGGTCAACAAACCAGAGTATAATTTATAGATTTAACCATTTCCTTGTGTACCAAGGCTTATGTTTCTCTGAAATATATAGTAATACTTACAGTATGTACTTCGCAGCAACGCTACGAGGTGAAAGTTAGAAGAGGTTAGACAAACAAGATGGAAGAAAGAGGGGGAGATAGGAACAAGAAATCAAAATATGGAAATACCTGTTTGCCTCTGCTTTTGTGAAGCATTCTTGTGGAGACTTTTATTAACCAGATCCATTATAACAGTCGTCTATGATGATACCTACAGCGCACATATGTTTACTAATGGCCCACCTTGCCATAGGGTCTATTAACCTTATCCCGTATGTTTTTGCATTAATTCTCAAATCCTCCTCAGTATTTAGTGGGGGAAATAAGTAGCCATAAGGTTAAGTTTTTTTCCGAGGAAACCCTTTATTATTATTATCATTATCATTATTACTAGCCAAGCTTCAACCCTAGTTGGAAAAGCAAGATGCTATAAGCCCAAGGGCTCCAACAGGGAAAAATGGCCCAGTGAGGAAAGGAAATAAGGAAATAAATGAGAATAAATTAATATACTGTATATCATTCGAAAAACAGTAACAGCGTCAAAACAGATATGTCCTGTATAAACTATTAACAACGTCAAAAACAGATATGTCATATATAAACTATAAAAAGACTCATGTCAGCCTGGTCAACATAAAAACATTTGCTCCAACTTTAAACTGTATTCGTTAAAGCATTGTCTCTTAGACCATTAAAGCATTGTACAGTATCATAAACCATTAAAGCATTGTACAGTATCATAAGACCAAATTCTACGCTCTGTTCACATGACCTAATCGGTTTGGTGAACTCCGTTTCTCATCAAACAAGGTTCGGTGCAAGTCTTTATGCTTACGTCCACATGATGGTAGTTGAACAGAGAGAGCCTGGTGATGGCAGCAAGAGCGATTGGTGTACGAGGAACAAGAAAATGGACGGCCGTACGCGCAAAAAGAAGTTGCTAATATAAGGTAAATTTCCTTTATAACTTTGATAAAAAAGATCGAGAGCACCACAAAAAAATTCAACACTTAAGACTCCAAAAAGAAGGATGTCGTTCAGATGGCGCTCGCGTCGTGGCGTGGGTGGTGTGGCGCTGGTGGTTGGCTAGGGCCTTTGTATCGGCCCATCCCTTTGACGAAGGAATTAACTAAATGGAAGACAACCTGTGAATAGTGGATTTCACGCGCCTTTGCTTTATACACGACACCCAAAAGGTGCTCGCGCGAGGGTTGTAACCTCAGCATTCCATGCTTTTATCTTTCTCTGGTATAATTGGAAGGTTTTATCAGAAAAGATATACAGTATAAGAAGGACTCTTTTCACCGGGCGCCAAAGGTCTCTCCCCAGAAATAGATTTTTCCTTCGTCAAAATCCCTTTTTGTTACTTTACTTTATATAATTTCAATATCAAAAGATTGTATTGCTTTCTAAAATGGTTTTGTTCTGTCCTGCTGCTGTATAGTTAGCCAGATACTGTAGTAAGACCGTTCTGTAATCACTGGAACACTGGATATTATCGCTCGTTTTCTTCCTGTGAAAGGGGAACTGAAGCAAATAGGAGCAAATGAATCGCTGTTTTAAGGAGAGTACACTCGGGCACACTATTCTATCATATTTCTCTTTCTCTCATTTTGTAGTTTTTATAGTTTATATATGAAAGATTGTATTGCTTTCTAAAATGGTTTTGTTCTGTCCTGCAGCTGTATAGTTATATAAATCAATTCAGTTAATCCTGTTTGCAAAAAGTTCATAGCATTGTATCCATGGCCCCAAGTTTGAATAGCTCTTGTCAAAGAAGTTCAAGGTGCTTGGAATTCTAGTTTTCCTCTATCTGTTACTTCTGGGCTGCAAGTATGCCGCATTAAAGTAACAAACATTATAAAAGCATCTCCATATTGCAAACTAATAATACAGCTACTCTAGGAGAAGGACACTCCAAAATCAAACCATTGTTCTCTTAGTCTTGGGTAGTGCCATAGCCTCTGTCTACTGTCTTGGGTTAGAGTTCTCTGCTTGAGGGTACACTCAGACACACTATTCTATATTATTTCTCTTCCTCTTGTTTTGTTAGTTTTTATAGTTTATATAGGAGATATTTATTTTGATGATACTGTTCTTAAAATTTTTTTATTTTTTCTTGTTTCCTTTCCTGACTGGGCTAATTTTCCCTGTTGGAGCCCCTGGGCTTATAGCAGCCTGCTTTTCCAACTAGGGTTGTAGCTTAGTAAGTAGTATTGATAATAATAATAATAATTATAATAATAATAATAATAATACATACATACATATACCAAAGGCACTTCCCCCAATTTTGGGGGGTAGCCGACAACAAGAAACAAAACAAAAAGGGGACCTCTACTCTCTACGTTCCTCCAGCCTAACCAGGGACTCAGCCGAGTTCAGCTGGTACTGCTAGGGTGCCACAGCCCAACCTCCCACATTTCCACCACAGATGAAGCTTCATACTGCTGAGTCCCCTACTGCTGCTACCTCCGCGGTCATCAAAGGCACCGGAGGAAGCAGCAGGGCCTACCGGAACTGCGTCACAATCGCTCGCCATTCATTCCTATTTCTAGCACGCTCTCTTGCCTCTCTCACATCTATCCTCCTATCACCCAGAGCTTTCTTCACACCATCCATCCACCCAAACCTTGGCCTTCCTCTTGTACTTCTCCCATCAACTCTTGCATTCATCACCTTCTTTAGCAGATAGCCATTTTCCATTCTCTCAACATGGCCAAACCACCTCAACACATTCATATCCACTCTAGCCGCTAACTCATTTCTTACACCCGTTCTCACCCTCACCACTTCGTTCCTAACCCTATCTACTCGAGATACACCAGCCATACTCCTCAGACACTTCATCTCAAACACATTCAATTTCTGTCTCTCCATCACTTTCATTCCCCACAACTCCGATCCATACATCACAGTTGGTACAATCACTTTCTCATATAGAACTCTCTTTACATTCATGCCCAATCCTCTATTTTTTACTACTCCCTTAACTGCCCCCAACACTTTGCAACCTTCATTCACTCTCTGACGTACATCTGCTTCCACTCCACCATTTGCTGCAACAACAGACCCCAAGTACTTAAACTGATCCACCTCCTCAAGTAACTCTCCATTCAACATGACATTCAACCTTGCACCACCTTCCCTTCTCGTACATCTCATAACCTTACTCTTACCCACATTAACTCTCAACTTCCTTCTCTCACACACCCTTCCAAATTCTGTCACTAGTCGGTCAAGCTTCTCTTCTGTGTCTGCTACCAGTACAGTATCATCCGCAAACAACAACTGATTTACCTCCCATTCATGATCATTCTCGCCTACCAGTTTTAATCCTCGTCCAAGCACTCTAGCATTCACCTCTCTCACCACTCCATCAACATACAAGTTAAACAACCACGGCGACATCACACATCCCTGTCTCAGCCCCACTCTCACCGGAAACCAATCGCTCACCTCATTTCCTATTCTAACACATGCTTTACTACCTGTGTAGAAACTTTTCACTGCTTGCAACAACCTTCCACCAACTCCATATAACCTCATCACATTCCACATTGCTTCCCTATCAACTCTATCATATGCTTTCTCCAGATCCATAAACGCAACATACACCTCCTTACCTTTTGCTAAATATTTCTCGCATATCTGCCTAACTGTAAAAATCTGATTCATACAACCCCTACCTCTTCTAAAACCACCCTGTACTTCCAAGATTGCATTCTCTGTTTTATCCTTAATCCTATTAATCAGTACTCTACCATACACTTTTCCAACTACACTCAACAAACTAATACCTCTTGAATTACAACACTCATGCACATCTCCCTTACCCTTATATAGTGGTACAATACATGCACAGACCCAATCTACTGGTACCATTGACAACACAAAACACACATTAAACAATCTCACCAACCATTCAAGTACAGTCACACCCCCTTCCTTCAACATCTCAGCTTTCACACCATCCATACCCGATGCTTTTCCTACTCTCGTTTCATCTAGTGCTCTCCTCACTTCCTCTATTGTAATCTCTCTCTCATTCTCATCTCCCATCACTGGCACCTCAACACCTGGAACAGCAATTATCTCTGCCTCCCTATCATCCTCAACATTCAGCAAACTTTCAAAATATTCCGCCCACCCTTTCCTTGCCTCCTCTCCTTTTAACAACCTTCCATTTCCATCTTTCACTGTCTCTTCAATAATGTATGAGTATTTCTGTACTATAAAGATGGAAAGGTAGTTTCAGATCATGGTACGAATATATTTTAATAGAGGAAAATAGGAATGCATTAAGCTGAACGTAGGTACAGCACACTTAAACGATAACGTAGGTCTGTTCGAATTGCCTCTAGAACATGACATGAGAGCAAAGATTACATCAATTTAGAGGAGCTATTGGGACATATGTAGCTTTAAATTCTTGTGATCAGAATGCATTCATCTTCAGTTATCAAAGCATTTATGCCAACTGGTCTGGACAAAGTACACCCAGATGGCATGCAGCTGGCGTTGTACAATATCAAGCTTAAATATTCAATGCAATTCTTACAGTGCATTGGAACTGTTATTGTCTGAGCTTAAATTCCGATGTAGCAAAATATATACATAATCAATCCTTAACCGTTTTACCCCCAAAGGACGTACTGGTACGTTTCACATAAGCCATCCCTTTACCCCCATGGACGTACCGGTACGTCCTTGCAAAAAAAGGCTATAAAAACTTTTTTTTGCATATTTTTGATAATTTTTTGAGAAAATTCAGGCATTTTCCAAGAGAATGAGACCAACCTGACCTCTCTATGACAGAAATTAAGGCTGTTAGAGCAATTTAAAAAAAAATATACTGCAAAATGTGCTGGGAAAAAAATAACCCCCTGGGGTTTAAGGGTTGGAGATTTCCAAATAGCCTGGGGGTAAAAGGGTTAATTAAAGTATATTTATATATTGCATCAAAGTATTTTATACTTGTCCCACTGTATTCCAGGGTTGGCTGATAAGAGTTTTTTATTCCGTTCATTTTTTTCCTACTTCACCTCACCCATATGACATCATTAGCTAACTTTGTTGGTTTAAACTCACGTCTTACTACATACTCATATCTCAACATTCTCCTTTACATTACATACACCTCTGTTATATCTTTGATTGATTGATTTAAAGTTTTCAGGCATCCTGACATCTGAGGTCATTGACGCCGGTAACATTTAATTTGTGTATACAAGAGTATTCAATTAAAATCATAAAAGTTGAATGTCATAAAAGTTAAATATTTTTCAGAAGACCTGCTTCTGAAATAAATCTAAAAATACCACTTGCATGGTAGGACACATTTCCAAGAATCTTGGCAAGGATGAACCTGCCACCCTCACCTCGAGCCTCAAACAAATAGTTATGTCTCTGACTCTCCCTTCCAGTACTGTAATATATCTTGGCATCGTCAACCCCTAAATAAGATTACCTACCTGATAACTATCTTATAAATTTTTTCGTGTCTAATGACATTCTCTAGTTTAACATTTTTTTTCATTTTTGCCATTCTACTTTCACAGCTTTCTCAATATTGCTCTCTTCGGTCCGTATTGCTCATAATTAATTAAACATAAAAAATTTTAAATAATTTTTATTTTTCCTAACATACTTACCGAGAACTACTTTCGGGTAATGGCCCTCCCTACCTTCCCCGAGTGCCTTCTTCCCTTACTAGCATGATGCTAATGCAATAGAACTTAATGACGAGCGTGACCTGGCCAACGGGCGACCTGCCGTTAATCCTACCCTCGGGGCACATTCCTGGATGCCGGGGGTAAAAGCTACCGAGAGCGCGGAACGGGGGGGTATATACTCAAATCTGGTCGTAGAGAGGAGATAACCAGTGATCTCCTATAGAAAGTAGTTCGAAGGCAAGTATTCGTGTTGGAACAATCGTGTTTTAGTACGGCATTACCTTCCCCTTCAATATTTACCATTTGCTAGCTTCATGTTCACCTTCAATCCTTAACTTTCTAGGGCTCCTTTCCATGCCAAAAACCTCTTGCTGTTCTTCAGTCTGCTGTAATGACCAAATTATCAGGGTTGAGATGGGGTGTTTGGAGGAGCCTATAGGTCTATCTGCCGAGTCGTCAGATTTAACCCTTTTACCCCCAAAGGACGTACTGGTACGTTTCACAAAACTCATCCCTTTACCCCCATGGACGTACCGGTACGTCGTTGCAAAAAAATGCTATAAAAATTATTTTTTCATATTTTTGATAATTTTGAGAAAATTCAGGCATTTTCCAAGAGAATGAGACCAACCCGACCTCTCTATGACAAAAATTAAGGCTGTTAGAGCAATTTAAAAAAAATATACTGCAAAATGTGCTGGGAAAAAAATACCCCCCTGGGGGTTAAGGGTTAGAAATTTCCAAAGAGCCTGGGGGTAAAAGGGTTAACCTTTCACGAATGCAAAAGAATTTGAACCTAAAGTTTAAAGGCTAAAATGAGATATGGTTCTTTGGTAGGCCTATATCCTTCTGGTCTCCAAACTTTATAATACAAAAGTAAACATTATCTTGAACTGCACTGTAGTTTCTTTATAGTTCTTTGAATTATTACAGTACTACACTGGTTATCTAAGAGGCTATACAATAAAACCCCGAATCTGGGAGGTTGTACGAGAAGAACCTTTACAGAGTGGTTTACCAGAACCGCCAGCCGACACGAGTCGTGCTACAGTTTGAAATGGTCGTTCCACATTGACTTTCACTGTAGAAACTGTCCGTCATGCACAGCATGTTTCTGTTGGACATCGGTTTCATCACAGAGGCATTACAACATAGTGGACACGAGTCTTTTTATAGTTTATTTATGACATTAGTTTTTGATGTTGTTTATAGTTTATATGTGACATGTCTGTTTTGAAGGTTTTACTTTTTTTAGAACAATTTATTGTTAATTTGTTCTCTTCATTTATTTATTTCCTTTCCTCACTGGGCTATTTTTCCCTGTTGGGGCCCCTGGGCTTATAGCATCTTGCTTTTCCAACTAGGGTTGTAGCTTGGATAGTAATAGTAATAATAATAATAATAATAGTCTCATCACAGAGGCATTGCAACATATGTAGTAAAGTATTATTTTTTTTTTTTCGAGTTACGTCCACACTCCAAGCTTCCATTGACAAAAGCAATACGAACATGAGGAGATTATCGAAATAAACTATATATATATATATATAATATATATATATAAAACTACACCCCGAAGTGTTCTTAGGAAATAAGAAAGCCACTTTCGTCATACTGGGCTCAAAGGTTTCTGGGCAAATACCTTTGTGGACATTATTTCTATTTTTTCACAGACATTTTCATTCTTAGTAGGCAAATTACTTATCACATTAATACAAGGACCTAATTTTGTTTTTCCTTTCACAAGGAAATTCAGTTGCCTTTAAAAGATTGTAAAATATTTCTGAAAAATGTATAAAAATGTACACAAAATAGGGGAAATTTAAACAACTTATTTACAAAAGCATTTTTTTAATGGCTCCCAAAATCACAATAACTTGGATGCCCCAAAAAAGCACAATTGAAAAGGTAATACAATATTTTGAGAATAAAAAACTAAATGCCAACCATCACAGTTAAATAAATAATCTTAACTCTCAAATTTACTGTACCACATGACATTCCATTATGTAATACAAAAATCTCATTAAAAAAATGTAATCTTGTTCAATTTGAGAACTCTACTACACATTGGCAGTTAATCCTTATACAATTATTTATGGGAGACGAAAGCAAGGTGAGAATTTGGTCCACTAGCAATTGATAAGTCTTGGAAAAGGTGTGCGGAAGCAAGAGAGAGAAGAGAGACAGAAATAAAATTGGGGAAAAAACCAACTTCCGCTCTTCGTATCGTACCTGCGACAAACTTGCCAACGCCTTGCTATAAAGTGAGCACCTTCATCATAGAATAAAGCAAAAAAAAAGTAGTTTTAGGTTACAAAATCAGTATTTTTTCTTACTATATAAGACTATACTTATCAAAGTACAAAATAGGGCCGGTGGAGCTTCCACTAGCCAATAGGAGAGCGAGGAAAGTACGACATGTAATAGGCGCGCTGTGTGTGCCACGTCCGTTAGGCATTCTTCTCCTGCTCGATTACTGTAAGCAAATTGAAAGATCAACATTAATTCATTGAATCTATGTTCTTAAAAAGCAACTTAGGTTACTAAGCCCAAAATACATGTCCCTAACTTAGAAAACTTGATTAGTTCCAAGAAGCTGTAAGTCAAATTGCTTGCAAGTGAAATTTTGTTAAATTTTAGCCTAACCTGAATTCAATACCTATAAGTCATGTTACAAATGAAAGATATGTTATTACAAATGTTTTGCTACTGTATTTAAGTATATATTTTTATTACAGTATCTCATCTTATTTTTAGTTTGATTTATTTGATAATTGGACCTTCTGTATATACAAAATTAAGCAAAAGATATGACATACAAGAGTGTGGCATTAAATCTTCTGTTCACTATCTTTCTAACACTAAAGAGCCTAGCATATATCAGAATCTGAGTTTTATATACAGTAGCTATTTCTATGAAATAAAATGCTTTAAAATAAACTACTGTATCAATCTGTATGGTTTTTAATTCAAGATAATTTTAACCTACTGCACATCCTGATTCGTATCAAAGTTCATATGAAAGATTTAAACTAAATTTTTAAATTACAAATTATTTTCTTAAAGGGATACATCCAATAGTTTCAAACTAAATTTTTTGTCCAAAAGAGTCAAGACCATGAGGTCCATTACATACAATAATTATTATGTGAACAAAGATGACCGATGAACCTACAGACTTCGAAAGTAAGCCCCCAAAGAAATAACCAAACAGCATTAATTCCTTGTTGCATTTTCTCTAGTCTGATGAGCCCTTGAAATGTGGCCCAGCAAAGCTCTTAAAAACTAGACTAACGTCATTGACTGGTAAACACCTGACTGGGGTTCGAGTCCCGCTCAGACACTTAAGTTTCTTTGGTTGCTGCAACCTCACTATCCTTGTGAGCTAAGGATAGGGGTCTTGGGGCAGCCTATAGATCTATCTGCTGAGTCATCAGCAGTCATTGCCTGGCCCTCCTTGGTCCTAGCTAGGGTGAAGAGGGGGCTTGGGCACTGATATGTATATATGGTCAGTCTCTAGGGCATAGCCCTACTGTCCTTTGCCTCTGCCATTCATGAGCGACTTTTGAACCTTATAAATACTGGCACTCCTTGGTCCTAGCTAGGGTGAAGAGGGGGCTTGGGCACTGATATGTATATATGGTCAGTCTCTAGGGCATTGTCCTACTGTCCTTTGCCTCTGCCATTCATGAGCGACTTTTGAACCTTATAAATACTGGCACTCCTTGGTCCTAGCTAGGGTGAAGAGGGGGCTTGGGCACTGATATGTATATATGGTCAGTCTCTAGGGCATAGCCCTACTGTCCCTTGCCTCTGCCATTCATGAGCAACTTTTGAACCTTTAACCCTTTTATCCCCAAAGGACGTACTGGTACATTTCACAAAAGTCATCCCTTTACCCCCATGGAAGTACCGGTACGTCCTTGCAAAGAAATGCTATAAAAATTTATCTTTTCATATTATTGATAATTTTTTTTTTTTTAAGAAAATTCAGGCATTTTCCAAGAGAATGAGACCAACCTGACCTCTCTATGACAAAAATTAAGCCTGTTAGAGCACTTTAAAATAAATATACTGCAAAATGTGCTGGGAAAAAAATAACTCCCTGGGGGTTAAGGGTTGGAAATTTCCAAATAGCCTGGGGGTAATAGGGTTAAAACATTAAAGATTTCCAAACATGAAACCCGACTACTCACCCTCCTTAGTTGGGAGGGGGTTCTTCTCCTGTGTTTCAGTCTTCTTAAGATTCGATTGGTTGAATCCCTCTATGCCCTGGAAGAGAGCCTGCTGGCCCTTCTCCTTCTCAATATCTGAGGAAGAGAGATCGAGATCAGAAAAGTTATTCATTGGTGAAAATTAAAATGTTGCTTAACTATCAGAGGACACAGCATTTTTCCAGATATATTTCTGACATTCAGATATAAATGTCTAGTTAGTGGATACCGTTAATGTTAAGAATACTGTACATGATTTTTAATGCGTGCATTTATGAAAATACATTAGACAATACTTAAAAACTAAAATTTAAAAAATAGTACATGAAGAAAAACATGTCAAAAGTATAAGTATTAATATCATATACAATAATACTGTAAATAAACAGAGCAAATATAAGCCTTGGTTACAGTATTTATTAAATCTACAAATAAAACCGGTTACAAGCTTGGAATTAAATCAGCCAGACTGAAAAAATCATAATAGTTAAGCCAGGTCAGTGAACACAATCCACCATGGTCTCCAAATAAACAGATTAGGAGTGTTACAATCACAAGTCAATTTCACACACTCCCAAACAACCTTCTTTCGATGGCAAGACATTTTTCTCTGCCGTTTCAGTCTGCTTCAAATCGCTTCTGTCGTACGAGAGCAGACGCTGAAAAATACCCTGGTGAGCCTTCTCGGTCTGTATGTCTGCAGAACGTACAATTTATGTCAGGAACATCTTAGTTCGGTGTTAATAGTAAACTATATTCTTATATTGAAATGCAGAAATATCTGGGGTCACGATAAATTGGCAATTCAAATATTGTCACTAATATGGAATAAATTAGTGTAACTCTTAGCTATTACCAAAAGCAGAACATAGACAAAAAAACACAAGATGCCTAGTTCCGTAGTTTGAATCATTACGCTAGCACATAACAGCCGAACAAAGGGGCATACTACAGGGTGTCTGAAAAAAATGTACTCACTCTTAGAATTATGAGCAAACCTTTATTTATGGACAGAACGAAATGAAATAGCATCGAATACATGAGACAAATGTTCAAATTGATGACTATTATAAATGTACTCAGTCTTTTTTTGTGTTGCAGATATCCTGAATTACTGAAGCTATGGCAGGAAATCAACTTAGTTTCGAAGAAATGTTTCACAACGTTTGCGAATCCCTTGGTGCGCGTTATCAGCGTTGTCTGGACAATAATGGTCATCAATTTGAACATTCGCAAACATGATTCTTCAAACACATCTGTCTCATGTATTCGATGCTATTTCATTTCGCTCTATGTCCATAAATAAAGGTTTTCTCTTAATTCTAAGAGTGAGTACATTTTTTGAGACACCCTGTATAATGGTAAAAAAATTAGGCTTAAGTAGTACCCTTCTACAGCAGTCTTCTCGTGCTTATTTTAAGGGTACCGACTGAAATCTTACTTTAATTTATAAACATAAAAAAATTATATCGCAATTATAGGGTTTCATAAATAAATTATATCGCAATTATAGGGTTTCATAAATAGGTCGAAAAGTATTACATAAATATTGAAAAAAAAGTTAGGATAACAGCCTTCTGAATATCATAGTTTGACTAAATGATCAATTTGCTTTAAGGCAGGCACAGGGATAAAAGCAAGTTAGTCAACACTGTATTGGTAAGTGAAGTTGCTTTATCAAGTATTCAATGTTATGCCGAGCTTCACATGTTATCGTAAAAATTCACGTCGAAAAGGTGCCAAATGCCAAAAATGTTACGCCCCCAAAGAAACTATTAAACGTGACGACACAAAGACAACGGCTCTGTTATTTGCGTCAAGCTCCAAACAGATGCTCTCGCGGCATAACCTGCTGTCGAAGGAAGGACTACCTTCTCCTCGGTCGAAACCTGCCGCATGCAGCTCTTGTCGTACGACGTCAATCTTTGGAAAATGCTCTGGTGAGCTTTCTCTAATGCGATATCTACACAGGGAAAATAATTTCAAACCGGCTTTTAACATTATCTAATCTCAAACTCCTGTATGAGATAAGAATATAGATGAAATTGGCATACTGTATATGGTACATAGAATATCCCACAAAATCTTATAGTAAACATACAGTAACTGTACAGTAAATTTAGAAGTATTACGCCCTATTTGGAAATTACATTAAATTTTAAACTTACTTTTACAGGTATACAGTATAATGAAATGAACAGTCAAAAATTAAGCTTTGAAATAATCACTATACTTTATATATACAGTACCAAATATCCTGAGAAATGTATAATTACTAAAAACTTTGTTCTGTATATCCCAATACCCTAAGAAATGTCAACTGTAGATTTAAAATATTAAAACACTGCCTTAGAATAAATTATTTACTTTGAGTCAATTTTAAAGGCATGAGGCTCACATAAAATTAAAAGGCCTGTTTGTGCAAAACAGTTAAAACTCTTAATTAGAAATTGCAATGTTTGTGCTCCAATTAAAAAGTATGATATTAACCTAAACCAGTCAAGAAAAAAGGTATTTAATACAGTATTAAGAAATGGTTTCTTTGAGTTTAAAATTTAGTTTCTTTCAGAAGGCAAACCCTACTAAGTGAAATATAATTTCCAGTTACTAAATGTAACAATTTTGAACACTGCACAATTCATGCTGAAGTTATAACAGTTATGCCGTTTTATCTAAAATCAACAGTGCTAAAAGTAGTTCTTTACAGTTATAAGGCACTAAACAATATCTACATAATAAATTACTTTATGTTACAGATTTATGATAAGCTACCAGGTATGTACTGTACATACATTTAACTTGAAGGAAAATATTTCCATGAGATTCTGTATACAGTAAGACCAAAAGGAGGTTCTACCAAATAGATACAACAGCAAGACTTTTTTATAACACGATCTTAGACTTTTACGCGATCTTGTATATAAAAAATGTAATTTCAAACCCAATAAATTGCAATAGCAGATCCTCTACTATGACTTTGGAAGGCATTATTATTATTATTACTTGCTAAGCTACAACCCTAGTTGGAAAAGCAGGATGCTTTAAGCCCAGGGGCTCCAACAGGGAGAATAGCCCAGTGAGGAAAGGAAATGAGGTCTTACTGTATACAGGAGATTTAATCAAAATGACAAGATGTTACTGTTAACAGACGCGCGCACACACCACACTTAAACATTTAAATATCTACGATACATCTTTTTCTTCTAATATTTTAGGTTAACGCAAGAACTAAAATGTACAGATTTAATTAAAACGAGGACACTACAAGATGTTACTGTTAACATACTTGCCCACACCACACTTCACAACATTTAATATCTATGATACATATTTTTCTTAGCTTTTTAGGTTAATGCAATAACTAAAACATCCAATTTCTATAATTTTCAATTTTTCCAATATCAAAAAGAACTTTTCCATGTGTTAGTCAAAATCATGTCCAAAATTGTCTAAAAATGTGCAAATGAAAGTTAAAAATCTTATCACAAAACTTCCCCAAACAATGTGCGTGTAATAAATTCAACCCAATAACACCAGTGCAACATCGTTTAGTGATTCCAAACAAGTGCAATTGCATATTTACTAAACTATCAAGTCTCCTGCCTTCTATGATGCCAGAAACGTGCGCTAAACTAGCGTGCCACCAAACTCAACCCTTCATAGTCTCGCGAATTAACGCCACACTACAAACTTGCTATCTGATAACTTTAAAGCGAAGAGCTATGAAATTTCTTCTCTTCCTGTAGCCCTGTTTTGACTATATTGTTTTCCATTGTTCTTATATACGCTTGGTAAAATAAACAATAATGGCTATAGAAAAATTACCATTTAAATTTTCAAACTATATAAGCCAAAAAAGTACCGTAATACCTACAATATCAAACTTTCTTACTAGGAAGCTAGAATATACTTGTCAAATTAGTTTACCAAGAAAAAATAGCTATAATTTTTTTTAACAGAAAATAAAGGGAAAATAAACTAGTCCCAGATTTCTTTTACCTAAGTTTCCCATTAAAACTACCTTTGACCATGTTAACTACAAAACACGATTCACTATATATCTACATACGTAGCACAAGTGCAGGTTATATACTGTATGTGCAATAAAGCAAAAGGTCTAAATTAACACAAATGTCAAATATTTGTATTAGAAGACCTACTTCACTCAAAATTACTGCAGTAATTTTATATTTATAAACCAATCTTCCCTTTCTAGGGAAGATACAAGTAGCGTTCTAATAGTTTTTTCAAGCAAATACTTTATAATTCAACCACAATAGCTTATCAATTAAGATTTTAAAAAGCAGCGTCTTCCATTAGTAGAAATCTGCTCAACAGCCAACAATGCGAATACAATATTGTTTCAACTGCTCTAATAATGTACAAGTCAAGTCCCAATTCAAATTCCCGTGGATGTACAACCTTCAACCCGTCTACAAAATCAAAAAGCCCACAACAACGAATACCTTCTTTGTCGGGCAACGCTACTTTCTCTTCGGTCTCCGCATGCCTCATCTGAGACTTGTCGAAGTCTGCGACGCCACGGAATATTCCCTGGTGCGTCTTCTCTGTCTCGATATCTGATAGCGACACCGTCAATAGGATGAGTTTATTGTTCGTGAGGGGGCAAGTTTTGTACATTTCACCCGAAGGAAGTACAGTGATAGTGTCATGATAAATAGTACAGTGGGTTTTAGTTTTTCTTCATATGCAATATCAAGTGTTTGTGCATGCTCCGTACATGAAGGATTTTAAGATCTACTTACCCAAGAAAAAAAGGATTCACATACAATTTTCATTAATTCAATATTTAAATAAAAAATCTGAATGCACCAAGATACAAAAGCTGTATATTTATAAGTTCCATAAATAACTGATTAATTTGAAATTGGTATCTAGAATTCAAGTTCCCGATGATGACCAGTAAACGCTCGGATAAATTAAAAATATCTGGAATAGAATTTTTTTAAAATCATAAACTTAGCCAAAATTAAACTCTGAAAATAAAATTATAAACTATATCTAAGCACAATTATATAGCAACAAGACTATCTTGGCATTTTTTACTTTTTAAAAGTTTCGTAAAGGATTTTTGTATACAAAACTTAGCATTAAATGCTTAAAAAAATTGGGGAAAAATAGGTAAAGTTAAAGCAGCCAATTAAAAAAATGTAGACAAGGCAACATAGTAATAAGTAGGGAGAGAATCTGCACTGTTCCAACATTAATAGTTACTATTAAAATTAAACAAAATATCAAAAATTTTAAACAATTTTTATTTTTCCTAACATACTCACCGAGAACTACTTTTCTGTGGAGGTCACCTAGTGACTCCACAGAAAAGTAGTTCTTGGTGAGTATTTGTGTTGGAACAAATAAAAAACTTTAAACAATTTTTATTTTTCCTAACATACTCACCGAGAACTACTTTTCTGTGGAGGTCACCTAGTGACTCCACAGAAAAGTAGTTCTTGGTGAGTATTTGTGTCGGAACAAATAAAAAATTTTAAACAATTTTTATTTTTCCTAACATACTCACCGAGAACTACTTTTCTGTGGAGTCACTTGGTGACCTCCACAGAAAAGTAGTTCTCGGTGAGTATTTGTGTCGGAACAAATAAAAATTTTTAAACAATTTTTATTTTTCCTAACATACTCACCGAGAACTACTTTTCTGTGGAGTCACTTGGTGACCTCCACAGAAAAGTAGTTCTCGGTGAGTATTTGTGTCGGAACAAATAAAAAATTTTAAACTATTTTTATTTTTCTTAACATACTCACCGAGAACTACTTTTCTGTGGAGTCACTTGGTGACCTCCACAGAAAAGTAGTTCTCGGTGAGTATTTGTGTCGGAACAAATAAAAAATTTTAAACTATTTTTATTTTTCCTAACATACTCACCGAGAACTACTTTTCTGTGGAGTCACTTGGTGACCTCCACAGAAAAGTAGTTCTCGGTGAGTATTTGTGTCGGAACAAATATACTTCATGGTTACTTTTTAGTAGAATAGACAAGGTTAAAAGTTTAGTAAATTTACTTTAACAATTTCCACGGTGCAGTGAAAGAAGTGAAGCCTTAATAAAAAATTACAGCAAGATATTTTAATGCTTTAGCAAGCAATCCAAGTATCGTACAGTATATAGCTCATCGCCGTTTCCCCAAGACAACTTGGGAACGACACTAGCCAGTAGCCACACCATTGAACCCACTGTGCACAAACAAGAAGTTGAAAGATAGCGAACACTTCCACATTCCTGGCTAATGTTCATACTTACAAAAGTGCAACTGTGTTAACCCTTTTACCCCCACCATAAGGTTAAATTTCGAGCACATTTTGCTATATAATTTTTCTAAATTGCTCTAACAAGCTTAATTTTTGTCCTAGAGAGGTCAGGTTGGTCTCATTCTTTTGGAAAATGCCTGAAGTTTCTCGTAAAATTATCAAAAACATGTAATTAACAGTGTTTTGCAAGAACGTACCGGCACGTCCTTTGGGGGTGAAAGGGTTAAGGTTATCACAAAACGCCTACGTCGATTAAAACAGCCCTGATTTACTGTGCTCGGGGGTTAGGATATTCTATGGTTAATTACTTTAAAACAGGAGTCTAGATTCAGAAGGATCACTGCTACGTTTCCGGCAAGCAGACAAGTTCAGTCGTCCAGGTTGACAATATTTAGTCCCTTGACTACAGGAAACTATAGTCCATTTCTTTTATCGAAGCAGATTTGCACCGACTCGCAGCGGTGCCCTTTTAGCCCGGAAAAGTTTCCTGTTCGCTGATTGGTTAGAATTATCTCGTCCAACCAATCATCGATCAGGAAACTTTTCCAAGCTAAAAGGGCACCGCTGCGAGTCGGTGCTGGTTAGAATTAGCTTGTCCAACCAATCATCGATCAGGAAACTTTTCCGAGCTAAAAGGGCACCGCTGCGAGTCGGTGCTGGTTAGAATTATCTCGTCCAACCAATCATCGATCAGGAAACTTTTCCAAGCTAAAAGGGGCCCGCTGCGAGTCGGTGCAAATCTGCATCGCTAAAAGAAATTGACTATAGTATGCAAAAAGGGATGATTATTATGTCTCGATATATCAGTACTCTAGGCTTTTTATAACAATTTGGAGAGTACGTTTTAAAATGGGGCAAGATTAGACAGTCTTAAAAAGTTAGGACTTCCTTAAAAAGGCCCCAAATAATGTGAAAACTAAATTTTTAAATGGTATAGATTCAATAATCTAAAAAGACAAAAATTATGTCTAGTTAAAAAATCCCAGTACACCTCATCAATACAAGAGAAGTCGAGGCTGAATTTTGAATTACTTTGGTTTTATAACACTTCTATGTCACAATTCTGCTTTCTATATCAAAATTTCCCCCCATCAGAGATAAAGAGACTTCCAATTATCATCCCAAAGGAGACGACCAAACTTGCATACGCGCCCATCGGGTTAATCTACATACACGGTTTAGAAACACTTTTTTGAAAAGCTTAGAAGGTTAGCTATAAAAAGGTCTCTGTCCCAAATTCTACCTTCTTTGGCTGGAAGGGCAACTTTTTCTTGCGTTTCCGCATGCCGCATATTGGCTTTGTTAAAGCCAGTTACTCCTTGGAAAATACTTTGGTGCGTTCTTTCGGTTTCAATATCTGGAGGGGGTAGAAGCAGCCGACAATAGAGGTTAATAAACCCTCTGGTACTTCCCAAGTGGTTAATAAAAAAAGGTAGCTGTTCATTCAATTCAGCTTTCTACAATCAGACAACTGGTAAACCTGTTATAATGGTTTTTTTTACACTGAATACAGTAGGTATGGTACATGTAAATACTGTATTGTAATACACTGAAACTACACTGAAAAATCATGCTATACAGTATGCAGTGCAAGATAATTCATGCTATTGACATTCTTGCAAGGGATAAAAGAACATTGTCTTACCAATGATTCAATTCCAAGGAGGCATTCTTAATTATCAATTTTACAAAAATAAAACTACATTGCAATTATAACTCCATTCTCAATGAACTGCAGAACTTTTTTTTTTTAAAACAGGAGTAGCAGACGAGAACCGTCAAATCTCTCCTGATGCTAAAAATTTCACACAAGCAGAAGCAGAAATTATAAAATAAAGAGAAACTAAAGCAAGCGAACACACCTTCTTTAGCCGGCAACACAATTTTCTCTTTTGTGTTTGCATGCTTCAAATTTGCAGCGTTGAAGCCCTCCACGGCTTGGAGATGGGCCTTTTCTTTCTTCTCTGCCTCCACATCTGAAATTACCAGAACATGCTGCAAGCTCATGCACAGAAATCAACAAGAATACCAGGTGAGGACAGGATTGCTTGTGCAACATTCATGTCTGTCAGGCTGGGGAAAGGGAACGGGAGGGAGGGAGGGACTTGCTCTACAAAGAGGAGATTATTATCATACATCCTATAGTCCATTTCTCTTAGCGATGCATATTTGCACCGACTCGCGGCGGTGCCCTTTTAGCTCGGAAAAGTTTCCGGATCGCTGATTGGTTGGACAAGATAATTCTAGCCAATCAGCGATCCGGAAACTTTTCCGAGCTAAAAGGAAAAGTTTCCGGATCGCTGATTGGTTGGACAAGATAATTCTAGCCAATCAGCGATCCGGAAACTTTTCCGAGCTAAAAGGAAAAGTTTCCGGATCGCTGATTGGTTGGACAAGATAATTCTAGCCAATCAGCGATCCGGAAACTTTTCCGAGCTAAAAGGAAAAGTTTCCGGATCGCTGATTGGTTGGACAAGATAATTCTAGCCAATCAGCGATCCGGAAACTTTTCCGAGCTAAAAAGGCACCGCCGCGAGTCGTTGCAAATATGCATCGCTAAAAGAAATGGACTATAGGTACATCAACTTCTTGAAAGGAACAGAAGCACATCAAATGTTGGGGAAATTAACCCTTTTACCCCCAGGCTCTTTGGAAATTTCTAACCCTTAACCCTAGGGGGATATTTTTTTTCCCCAGCACATTTTGCAGTATATTTTTTTTTAAATTGCTCTAACAGCCTTAATTTTTGTCATAGAGAGGTCAGGTTGGTCTCATTCTCTTGGAAAATGCCTGAATTTTTTCGAAAAATTATCAAAAATATGAAAAAAAGGACGTACCGGTATGTCCATGGGGGTAAAGGGATGGCTTTTGTGAAACGTACCAGTACGTCCTTTGGGGGTAAAAGGGTTAAAATAAAACCTGTTAATGAAATGATCTGGGGGAAGGAGTCAGGTTACAACTGATAACGGCAAATAACAGTAATTTGATTAAGATGCATTGTCCATTGCATTCCCGTATGTTCTAATACAGTCAGGGCTGTACTCCACAATGCTTTGTTATGTTGCACAGTCAGGAGCTGTACTCTACAATGCTTTGTTCTCATGTTGCACAGTAAAGCTGTATGCAAAATGCTTTGTTCTTAAGTCTACTACCCCAAACCTTTACTGTCCTACCTAATAAACAACAACCACCACTTACCCAGCTTTCAGAAGATGCAAGCAATGCTTATATCCATAGAAATTGCCCTTCAAAAGCAAGCAAGAACTTTCTTTACTAGATCGGATTTATTGATTTTAGTTGAATACGTAGCCCAGTTGCCCGGGTCTGAGAATATTCAGTGCCCTAGTAGATCAGGGATGGTTACACCGAGGAAGCAAGAATGGAGGTCAAGTAGAAAGATATAAAGCAAGTCTAGCTATGGGCAAAGGGAAAACAGCTAAGCCCTTTATGTAATGCCTAAACTCAACTACAGGAGGTCGATTGATGGCATTACCCTCCAACCGAGACTTTCCTATTCAAGGACTGTTCGAGAAGTTGACTTCTCAATACGAGTTTAACACACAAAGTTAAACATTTAACATTTCTACGAACATCATCAAAGCCAGCAAAACCAGGTGGCCGTTGAAGTAGACTGTTGGCGGCCACGACACCCTAGCATCAACAACGGGTACGACATCAACTTCCATCTCACATCCAGAAGCTATTCCGTCACACGGCAGCCAATTCACTTCCAGCTAGCAAGTACAAACAGGGGAAGAGAGCAACTGTCCCAAGAAAAAAACCCTTACCTGAGCTAGTGGGAAGGACAATTTTCTCTGACGTCGAGGTTCGTTTCAGCCTCCCGCAAGGGAATTTAGCGATGTTCTCCAGGTGTTCATTGCGTTGCTTCTCGCTTTCCAGGTCTGTTTTAACATGCAATAATAAAGCAACATGCATAAAAAGAAGCAGCTTCAATACCGTAGAGTCCGTTATAAGAGTCGGGAAACTACAGGAAAATACAGTACTGTCAAAAGGACTAAATGAAGGGACTTGTGAAATTTCCAAGCTAAAATTATAAAGATTGGACAGCCATAGATTTTTTCAAACTACTCCGAGGGACTGACATTTCTAAATTGAAGGGTAAGAACTGCTATCGGTCTTAAGATTTAACCTAAAGGAAAAGGGTTAGGCTAAAAATTGGTCAAAATTAGGGATAAACTTGAATCTAAAATATAAAAAATTACGTTAAATTTCAGCATTGATATTACAATGCGAATTAATTTTCCAAATCATCAAATGCTTATGTTCAGTACCTCTAGCAGGGACAACTCGAGATGTGAAAAATCCACGTAACTAGATTGAAAAATTACCGACAACCTCAACAATGTCCGAATGCACAGTACTATATAAACCTTAAACAGTCTTACTATTAAAGATATCCAAACCGAAAAATGCCATCAAAGCAAATTTACAATTTTAACTATATAATGTTCAGTGAACCTCTTCAAACGCTATAGTTTTTGGAAGTCTAACCTTGATACTTTGAACAATCAGTGAACATATAATAATTAAAAGTAAGCTTTATAGAAAGCTCATTTATTTAACCTTTTACCCCCAATGCTATTTGGAACTTTCCAACCCTTAACCCCCAGGCTTTTTTTTTCTTTTTCAAGCACATTTTGCAATATATTTTTTTTAATTGCGCTAACAGCCTTAATTTTCGTCAAAGAGAGGTCAGGTTGGTCTCATTATTTTGGAAAATCAAAAATATGCAAAAAAGTAAATAGTTTTTTGCAAGGACGTACCGGTACGTCCAAGGGGGTAAAGGGATGAATTTTGTGAGACGTACCAGTACGTCCATTGGAGGTAAAAGGGTTAAGCAGAGGGCCTGAAGAAAATTTTTTTTTATCCCAACTACTTTACATATTTTTATAGAGAATCAGATTACTTATTACAGAAAATTGTAACTCAAAAATAGTGAGCTTATGGCATTGCAAGATGACATTTTATATGTGCAATTAGATAAAAAAGTCACAAGTGAACTTCAAATTTCAACTTTGGCACCTAAAGTTTTCAGTCTGAGAAAAATATCAAAACAACCTTGTCAACCATTAGGATACACAAGTCCCAAGTTTTCAAAAATGCAATAAAATTTAGATAAAAATAATTCACCTTAAACCCAAATAAATCTGGGAGAAAAAAATTAGTTGGGAAGACCTATGGGTACAGATAGGTGTAGAAATTGGAAATAAACTGGCTAAAATGTGGTTAACAATTTTCAGAATGGAACAATGATCAAGGTGAGAGAAATTTACCACTATCTTAAACTATCTATGAATATAAAAGGGATTTTGATATAGGAAAAATCTATTTTTGGGCGAGATAGCCATGTCGTCCTGATGGAAGTCCCTCTAGGCAGCTTTCTATTTGGGATATTTCTGTGAGTGATATACCAGAGAATTTTACCTGTGTCACGGGGTTACTACCCCAGGAGCGAATATCCCGAAAGATACCGTATATGTATCAGACGTGTTTAAAACAACCATGGCTATCCTTCCCCAAATAGAGTTAACCTCGTCTAGAAAGATATGGAACACGATTGGATATGTGGGAGTCTAGTATGACCAGTTTCTCTCCATCCGTGAGTAGTTAAGGCTGCTTCTAACTGTTAATAAAAAGGAGTACCTAAATTGTCTTCGATGAAAAATAATGAAAAATACTGAAGGATCAAGAAGCCAGAAAACGGGCAGACTATAGCCCATCCCAAAAGACATGCACTAAAAAAATGATTCATGCTTCAGTATCGCTATAGGCAAAAAATATGCAAGTTCCAATACAGTACTGTATTACAGCATTGACTGCAACAATACTAAGTTACACTACTACTGTATACTGCATTAGGGAATTTGCCGTACCATATTGCATTGTTACGAGTTAGCAACATACAATACAGCACCGCATCTAATACGTTTCATTAAGTGAACTCTCCAAACTTATACAGCATATACTGTATCTACATGTACTGTATCAGGCATTCATAAAAAATAACACTGCAGTTAATATACTGTGTAGTTTAAACCAAAGCCAAGAGCGAGCAGCAAATCTTGCCTCTGTACCAACGTACTCGCTGTTACTTCCGACACCAATCAATTTCCTCAACAGATTCAAATCGTTGATCACATTACTTTACCTTTGCCATTGCTCTGTCCGCGAGGGTCATATTATTTCGCGTTCGACACAGTCGTGCGTGGGTAATGGACTGTACAGACCAGACAAACTTTGTCCAGAAAATATAAAACGTCGCGTCCTCCAGGCATTTAGGTGCGAAACTATTTCCTTGCTCGGTGGAGAAGTGTGTCTACTAGTTACCTGATTTTTCTACAAAAGCTATTTGGTGTTACACACAGTAAAAAGAAGGGTTTCTTTCATTTCTTGACATATAAACAAAAATCATTTATTCCTTTTCGTTACACTTTGTAAACAGAAAAGCATCCCTTTCAGTGGAGAAGTGTCAACTAGATACCTGATTTTTCTACAAAAGCTATTTGGTGTTACACATAGTAAAAAGAAGGTTGTCTTTCATTTCTTGACATATAAACAAAAATCATTTATTCCTTTTCGTTACACTTTGTAAACAGAAAAGCATCCCTTTCAGTGGAGAAGTGTCAACTAGATACCTGATTTTTCTACAAAAGCTATTTGGTGTTACACATAGTAAAAAGAAGGGTGTCTCATTTCTTGACATATAAACAAAAATCATTTATTCCTTTTCGTTACACTTTGTAAACAGAAAAGCATCCCTTTCAGTTCATTTTAAATTTCCCAGAACAATTATATCCAGCACCTCAAAGCTCCACACACAAACGACAGTCCTTCAATCAAGCAAAAATGCCAGTGCATTCCCACGCACCAATAGCTCCTCGTACAAACAGCAAGTGCCTCCCTGGCCGGCCTCCGCATCAAACGATAGTGCCCCTTTAAAGATAGTCTTTCCCCCTATCTGAAAACACCCAGCCACCCTGTCTCCAACCAAATGACCCTCCCAACTCCCCCAGTACATCCCACGCATTATCAGCATCTCTCAACCCTTAGCTACTGTGGAGAGATCAGCTTCCCATTCATTAGTTGTAGACAATGAATAATGTAGATGCATAATATATCATCCAAAACTGTAATGAATTACGCTGTATTTGATTATGCAAATACAAAGACATTACAGCATAATATTAGGATATTTGTCAATACAGTAGTTTGGTAATCAACAGTTTTTATTAGAAAAAGTAATGTAGATGCATAATATATCATCCAGAACTGTAATGAATTATGCTGTATTTGATTATGCAAAGACAAAGACATTACAGCATAGCTAATTAGGATATTTGTCAATACAGTAGTTTGGTAATCAACAGTTTTTATTAGAAAAAGTGGTATTGCAGTATATACTACTGTGACATTTGGTTTTCCTTTCATAAGGTATCATAAACTTCATCATATAACTGTTCCATTAACAAAAAGTAGGCCTCTACCACAAGCCAAAAAGGTAGGCCTGTTTAGATTACATAATTGAAACTAATCAAATTTGACCTATATTGGTAGTACAAGACATGACAAAATCACACATTATGATGAACTTCAGCACTCGTTTGCAAGTCAAATTATTGACCAAAAATCTTCACTCACTGACGCATGCAATAGAAATAAACCCCAAAGCACGACCTACCTCTTGAATATTATATCCCTTTCGATTCCTCAAAAACAAAAAAATCCATATATATGATTATCTTAAAAAACTGGGAATTCAAAATGAAACGGAGGAAACAAAAAGGGCACTCTACTCACCCTCCTTCGAAGGCAATATTGTCTTCTCTTCCGTGTCGGTCTTCTTGAGTTTGTCGGGGGTGAAGCCTTCGAGCTGGCCCTTGAGGGTTGGGTCGACCTTGGGGAGATCCTTCAGGGTCTTCTCGGTACTCATCTTGTGTTTTGTGAGGATTTAAAGCTATGGGATGAAGGCTGTAAAGGAAAAAAATGCAATATTAGGCATTTCTCTTTTTTGTTAAAGTTTGGGATGACAACATAACATTAGGAATTATTCTTAGTTTGATATGACAGCAATATAAAAATACTAAAACATGTTGGACGATATATTTTAGGATTTTTACTTTCGCAAACGAAATTAAGAGGTTATGTTCTACCCCGTTTATGAACAGCTTCCTGACCACAATTTTAATCGTAGGGTTATTATGTAAAAATCTGGAAATAATTAAATTTTGAAAGGCAAAGGTCAAGGTCAAGCAAAATTCCCAATTCACAATCGGCCATAAGTATGGACACTGTCATCGTAGAGACTTCAAAATTGGTTCATGTTAGAGTATGAAAATCCACGCCAATTAGTACATGTTAACGGAGGTCAAGGTCGAGTCCAAAGTCAAGGTCAAGCAAAAGGCCAAATCCTGGTCATCAACAAGGCCACAATTTTAATCATAAAGTAATGAAATCTCAGATT
>NW_027168719.1:0-5000 GCF_036898095.1 Palaemon carinicauda
CCATTCTCTCTAATAAATGCTGCCAAGATAAGAAACTTTTTACTATACTCGGTTTTGTTTGATAAGGCGCATTTGCTGACTCTCAGGGGTGCCCATTTATCTCGGAAAAGTTTCCGACTAGCTTATTTGTTTTTATTATTTTGTCTAACCAATCAGCTAGTAGGAAACTTTTCCAAGCAAAAAGGGCACCCCTGCGAGTCTGTGCAATTGCACCAGACTCGCAAGGGTGCCCGTTTAGCTCGGAAAAGTTTCCTACTAGCTGATTAGAATGATTTTTTTCCAACCAATCAGATAGTAGGGAACTATTCCGAGCTAAAAGGGCACCACTGAAAGTCGGTGCAAATGCGCCTCATTAAGAAAAATCGAGTATAATTACACCCTCTATGTCAAGATAAAATTTCTAATTACATTCTACATCAACAAGCCAGATAACTTAGTCAATCCACCTAGATTCACTTCACGTATTAATATTTCGAGGCAAAATTGAGGAAAAATTAACAATTGCTTTTAATATTCCCTTCACTTCCACCATCCTATTGGGTAAACCCATTTAAAATTATCACAATACATTTTCTTTATCATTATCACAATATAAAGTCCCTCATTATGAAACTGGTTTTGTGTAACCTCTATACTTTTAAAATAAAATTATAAAGAATGATATTATGTTAGTCCCTTCTTAAATAAGTAAATAGTATTATAAAGAACTCTAAATAACGTGTTTAAAAATCTTCAATCGTTACTTATCAACTTAAACCCATTTGAAAACTTACAATTGGCTTCCTAGCGTTATTAACTCGCTTTTTAAAAAGACATCAGGTCAGTGAACAATAGTTTAATACCTCAACAGTCAACACTGATACTTCTACGAATAAGATCATCTGACAGTTTTTCACTCTCCAATATATACTAAAAAATAGCAAAGATAGAGTTTAAATTAATTGTAAGATTATGTGTGAAATTCAGGAAGATACGACATGCATTAATCACATGACTAAGATTTGAAATATAGTAAGCCCGTAAAAATTCATTTATAAAATGTTTAAAATTATACGAAATTAGTTATTTTCATATCAGATCTTGAGGCTAACAACCAACCTTGATAATTTGGAAACGCGGTTTCATTAGAAAATATTGAAGTTTGGAAATTAATAAAACTTTAATATTTACTGTAATCTCGTTCTTAAGGAGCACTCGTGAACCATTGCGGTACCCTTGACAGGCAGCAAGACTTAAGACGAAGTCTGGGTTGAATATAAGAACGAGAGAAAATATGTATTGGCTGAGCGCGAAGATCCAAATGTCTGGTAGCGAAATTGAAGCGAGGCTCAGTGTCGGAGAACCCAAGTTTCTTAAACTATGAATATGAATCTCCAATAGCATACAGAACCGCAGCTCTGTCAGTTGCTGTGAAAGGAATTACATCTGTGCTTGATGTTAGTGGCTTAGATTATTTCCTATGAAATCCATCTGCCTTTGTCACATAAATATGCTTCCATATTTATTCCTACATGGCCGAGGACTATGAAGCGTTTAGTTACAGTGGTTCCCAACCTGGGGGGAAATTTGAAGCTACCAGTGGGGAAATAATTACACTACCTACTAACTGAAAAAAGTATCAGGTGATAAAGCTAGCCCTGATATTGATACACTGGTGCACAAGAAGCAGCCTCAACCTTCTAACTAATTCAATTTTGAAGTAGAAGAATAAACTAAAGTCCTTTCATTTTGCTACTAGCCGCTCTCCATATACTGATAAACAAATAGAGTAAAAATGGATAGAAAGCGGTTAGTAACAACTAACCTCATAGCTCTATGGCTATGCAGATTTTTGTTACTAACCGCTCTCTATCCATTTTACTATAACTATTTGTTTATCAGTATATTTGTATAATGGAAAAATATATTAATAAGTCGTCACAATGTGTTTCAATTATTCTTTCCCTCATACACATGAAGGGGGAAATTTGGAGGGTTGCACTGGGTGCAGGGGGGAAATGACAGGAAAAAGGTTGGGAACCACTGGTTTAGTAGATGATGGATGGACAAGTATCGATTTTAAACATCAAGATGGAGACGACTGGCGAAATCTAACCGAGGCCCTTGGCGTCAATAGGCGTAGATGATTATGATGATGAATGTCCCTATATACTTTTAAAGCGAGTTATTATTTTGCTATTTTATACCAATAGCGTAAATTTTTAAAAGTAACAAAATAATCCTCTGTTGTCATTTGCCCAAAATAAAATCGAGATCAGTTACTAAATACATTGGTGATTCGGGGAATAAATCATATTTGATGACTATTACATTAAAATTAATTTAATGACGATAAAGATAGTCATTTCAATGCAATTCGAAATTACTGAATTGGGGATCTAAAAAAATACCATAAGAGACATACTAGTGTAATAAATCTTATATATTACATACATACATACATATAAGGATATTCAACTTCGCCTGATTAGTGTAGACACCCAAACTGCCCCATAAAGTGTAATAGGTCTGTTAGTAGTTCGAATGTCATTAGTCGTTCACCAAGTTCCCTCCCTTTCCGTCTTCACCACCACCCCCCTTCTCCTACATAGTCTCCAGTCTCTCCTACATCCCCTACCACTATCCCCCACCTAACCAGTAACTATCTCTCACCGTCCCTTCTACCATACGGGGCAGTTTGAGTGTCTGTACTACCCATGCGAAAACTGGATATAACACACATACACACACACGTATACAAGAGTGTAATATAATTTACTTAAAACACTGAAAAGTCTCTTATGATACTACTTTAATATTCCACTATTCATTACCATCCGAAATGCATGAAATGATAATTTCTATCATCACAGGTATGACAACGCATTATTCATTGGACATTTGTACGTGTTATTACTTGATTCATGCTCACCTAATCATTATCACATACTCATACGCATATTGACGCAAGGGGTCTCTGTTTATTGTCAGTCGTCTATCTTGAGCTTTTAAATCAACATTTCTCCCCCTTATCTCTCACTTCACGCTTCACAGTCCTCAGCCATGTAGGCCTGGGTCTTCCAACTCTTCTGGTGCCTTGTGGAACTTAGTTAAAGGTTTGGTGAACTAATCTCTCTTGGGGAGCGAGACCTAATAAGAAATTGGTTTTTCTGGCAATGATGAGAGGAATAACTAGCCATCCATTTTACACAATGAGGACGAAAAAAAGCTACATAATGACAATCTTTAAAAGAGTAAATACAGTAGATCATACTATGCAGTTACGTGACACAGGCAGACTACTTTCGTACGAAGTAATCTAAGCTACCCGCCTAAAACAAAGTTGATTTCCTTCTACATTAACTGATCGACCTGTGGCTTTATATGTGGTGCTGGGAATTCATATTCATGGGTTTTAAGACTTGGTTTAGTGGGCTGTGAACCTTTCTTTAACTTCGCTACCAGACGTTTTGATCGTCCGGCTTGTCTTCAACCAGTTCAGGGGTGGCTAGTGTAATTATACTTTGATTACGAGGAAGCCTTTAAGATATACCAGTAAATAAATCATCAAGAATAGTTTAGCATAAAACAATGTTGTTTATAATTGCGTAAAAGGAATAAAACAGGAGTCTAGTGCCTCAATATTTCAAATTGGAGTAATAACAAGCCAATTACGTAGTACAAGTCAATGTAGTTTCGAAATCTATTTGTAATTACAATGCAAAATCCGGACGTTATGACAAAACTTTGGTTTGCGAGCATACTGTTACTTTGATTTTAAATGAGTTTTGAATAATATAGTATGAAATGAACAAAAACAAATTGGTCTAGCATAAACCAATTAACATTTGATATAGTTGCGTAAATAGATTTAAACAAGCGTGCAGTGCCTCCATATTTTAGATTTTACTAAAAAATAACTGATTACGTAGTGCAACTGTGTAGATTTCTAAAAAAAAAAAAAATAAAAAAAAAATAAAAAAAAAATAAAAAAAAAATAAAAAAAAATAAAAAAAAATAAAAAAAAAGATAAAAAATCCGAAAGTTATGACAATCCCAGTTTCTTTGCCTACTTCTATTTTGCATCTAGTTCCCAGCAACAAGAAATTTCAACCTTTGGCATCTTGGCAACGCAATATCATATCCCTTATATATTAAAATTCCACCGTAGTTCTTCCTTAAAGCATAGTCCCAGCATTTTAACAAACAGGCTTCGTGTCCTAAAAGGATATATCTATATGCCATCGTCTTCCCTCATAACGTTCCTCTAATAACCAATCCAGACTGGCATTTCCTAGATCCTTATCCCTACACGGTCACTAATTCCAGATCTTTATCGATAGCAACCTAATCCTCGTTTCTACCTCAAATCCTCTTTTTATACTTTCCCATCCCATCCCATTCGCTAATCCTCGGCGATAATTGACCATAATCCTAACCTTAACAAGTAGTCATTAGAGCTAAGCACAGTATTCTCCTACAGCCACAAAAGCACCGTTTTCTTTCAACAGATGACAACGACAAAGGTTCCTACAGTCGACCAGGGAGCGGGAGCTCCAACAGTTCCGTTTGCAACTTGCTGTAACCAAGTTTTAAACAAAGGTAGTGTTAGGATAATGGTTATTCTACTATACTATTAAAGGAGATTAATTTGAATTTTGTATGAAAGACTTGGCATTGACATAATAGGAGCATCAAAGAAGTAAAGAGAAATACTTAACATTAAACAGATTTAACATTTTTATATTAGTTACCCTTAATATTTTGCAAAAGAAAATGAGATTAGTTATTCAAAGAAAATTGCAAATTTATGGTTTATGGGTAACTTATGTATTTTAAGCATTAATGTCTATTAGCTTATGAAATTAACCACATAATGGCTAGCGATTATACAAGGTTCATAAAATAGGCTATATCTACTACAACTAGAGGCCTGATTAGCAGAATTTCATTGACGTTATAAATAAGATTTGTATGTAAAAATATAGTCACCAAACCGAACCTATTGGCAAGATACTGAT